>NC_056726.1:1673588155-1673643155 GCF_019279795.1 Protopterus annectens | reverse complement strand
TTACTGTATGTATGCAATGCCTATACCATTTTGTCTGCCTCTTCCACCCTGTGAACTTCCCCATTGCCAACCTACTTTCAACCCATACAGATGTCATCCACCTTACAAGCACAGTTACACAGTTTCTAACACAAAACCACTATGGTGCATGCAATGGTTGTATCACTGTGTATTGCACATAAATAAATGGGTAGGTCATCTAATCTGAAAAGTGTCAACTCTATGTGCATGTGTGTTTCAATGCATGTCCACATGCATCAGTGTGTGTGTGTGTGTGTGTGTGTGTGTGTGTGTGTGTGTGTGTGTGTGTGTGTGTGTCAGATGGCTCTACCATATTAACGGCATCTGAACCCACCATTGGCAATCCTAAAGGCCCCTGCAATTGTCACCCACTTCAATAGTAGTGGCAGACACTGCAACACTACATTGCCTCTGTGGTATTTGTGTTATGTATCTAGCACTATCGTTTGTAAGACTGGGCAGGTAGGGGCTGTGCTCAGCCCTTCAATAGCTGCCCCATGTCTGGGGCTATGTCTCCATATGCACTACCAGCACAAGAGGCCAGACTTGTATATAAGATAGCAGACACACATGCTGGTAATTGTCAGGTTAGACTAACACAGGCTGACCTGCGTCAGGAATACATACTCCAAACCTGTCATACACAGTACCATGCATGCCCTCATTAACTTCATCAAGGTTGAGTGGATGAGACAGAAGTGGCAGGGACAACAGGTGCTGATAGGTGAATCTGTTGCAGTTAAAATAATTGCTAAGCTTGTGAGGGAACTGGTGCCAGTACTCAAGTAACCTCCTCTGTATGTATGAACCTTTGGTACTAAAGAACACCCAGTTGACATGTATGAAGGCTAGCTGGCTGTGTCAAGGGGTATGTATGCAAGGTCACACTATCTGACCCACTTGTCCCCACACAGTGTAGTATCCATACACACCTGTTAAGCATGTACATATACAGCTGTACCTTGGCTATGAAAAAGTCACTGTGTTTCCACTCCACCTTACTCATCATTGCTACTGTCAGCAGGCCCACAGCCTGCAGACACACAGACACCTGGAACACAAACAGAATACAGTACGTGAGACAACAGTCAGTCAGCAGTACTAACAGTAATAATGCATCATGACTAAAAAGGTACATACACTTCGATGTGTACCCATAACTATTGCCAACAGACAGCATCTTACACAGCATTACATTACTACACAGTACTATATTTACCCTGTGCATCAGACTCATATCAGCATGTCCCTGCATCAATGGTATGGATAACAGAGATGTGGCACAGGTATCATCACATGCACAGGGTGTGGTGTGGGTTTGCCACAGACCTAGGCTGTGCCATATGATTGACATCATGTGTGTGTCTGGAGGGGGGTATTCAACTGGGTCATACAGAGGAGCTGTGCATGTCTGGTGGTGACGTGCCTGTGATAGAGATGTGTGAGTGCTTGTATGCACACAATCAAGCCATGTGGCTGCCCTACACAGGGCAATGTTGGACAGTCATGGACTATACATGGCAGGATGTACAGTTCATCATCTCCCACCAGGGATACAGGAAATGGTTCTGCCAGGAGTCTCAATGGCACCACCAGGCCCAAGGCCAGATACAGTACTACTCCCCAATGGTAAATGCTGTCTGCTGGATCTGCATCCCTGACGGGACTGGCCAGGACCACATGCCCATGGCTTGCTCCGGTGTGATGTGGACAGCACCCTCCCTTTGGTAGTGCTGGTGATACTGCAAGTACAGAATTGTGATTATGCATGGCCAAGTGGGGTCTCAGCTGAGTTTGTTGATGACCTACGTCCAAGTAGCTTATGCTCTACTCCCACCAAATGCTCAAGCACGGACATTGCACAGTCAGGCAGTGACAATGTCTCACCCCACTGTCTATCCACGACATTGGCAAAAATGATGTACGGCATCACAAAAGCAATGGAGGTCATCACGCATGGCAGAAAGCACTGCAATCATGACCCTGAGCATCTGTTTGGTGTTGCGGTCAGTATGCACCTGGGCCTCCATATTGTAACAAAACATGCATCTGGTGACACCTGTTGAGTCACTTATGACAGGGGCTTGATGGGCAGCAGTCCTCCTTTGAGCACCCTTATCCATCTGCCTGTGTGTGACCTCGCCTACTCTCTGGCTATGGCTAGTGTCTACATTCACACTTGCCATAGTCACCACACTAGCATTTTCCATGCCACCACTCTCCAACTGTCCATTATCTGTGGCTGCTGGGGAGTGGGTATGTGTAGGCTTACTGACTGTGTGTGGGACATTGTGGGTAAAAGTTGGATACCAACTAATGGCACAGATTCAGCAATCGACAACTCCACTTGTGCCTCACTATGACCACCATCATCATCAGAGTCCTCTAAGACACTGACATCAGGTTGAGATGGGGAGAGACAGCAACCCCCATGTTCACCTCTGAGGGGAAGGCAACATATGTAAATCAATACCCTGCATTATAATGTTTGCTGATATACACACACACACACACACACACACACACACACACACACACACACACACACACACACACACACACACACACACAAACACACACCTGGTAAAGTCTGGCACAGCTGGAACCTTCAGCCCAGACTTTATGGTAGTTCTGACTGCCACAATCCATCTCTTTAACAGCTATTGTAAGGCCCTCAACAAAGGGTGACAAATCCTACTGTCTGATGGGCCTATTAGCAAAATTGTAAGT
Organism: Protopterus annectens; assembly: GCF_019279795.1. NCBI lineage: Eukaryota > Metazoa > Chordata > Ceratodontiformes > Protopteridae > Protopterus > Protopterus annectens. The sequence continues at coordinate 1,673,640,404 of NC_056726.1, read as the reverse complement.
GTGACCAACACCAAGGCTATTGGAGTGAGCTATACAGTGTCACCAAGTGCATATGCAAGTACTGTAAGAGCTGACTTACTGCTATACAGACCAGACACAATGACAAGGTTTAATGGTATGTGATAATTACCAATGAAGGAACAACAGAATACTCTTATCAGTGCAGTACCTACACAGTTCAGACTCACAGGTATTCATTTCAGACAACATTGCAGGACAGTCTGCAATACATACAGCAAACATGTAAAATACTAGGTGCATAGGTTCATAGGGTGATACTAGGCTATTGGCCTTGATGCCCTCATAAGCCTAGCCCAGACTTTTGCCCATGTCCCTTCAAAGTCAGCACCTGTTTCCTCTGTCCAGCTGGGACACACACGGGATCCCAAGGGTGTCTTTTCTGTTTCCCATGTAGTCATCCGGCTTCTTCTTCAAGAGGGCTTTAGAGATACTCTGCTAGACATGGGGAGGGAGTGTATTACACAGACAATGTATTGTTTAGGGCACAAATCTATCCTGGCAACAAGTACTATTCATGTCACAGACCAGGTGAGGGCCTTGTATGCGGGTTGCATGAGTAGGGTTTGTCTTATGGATATGTAGAAATGCCATCAAGGCTGGTTTGGAAATGGCCTTGTATGCCAGATACAGGTCGCCTATGATCAGTCTATATGAGACTGAGTAGAGGGACAGGTCTTTCAGCCAATCTATATCAGATAGGTTTTGCAGACCCTGGATTTTCCTGGTCAGGAACCTCTGTGATCTCTACAACTGCTGCATTTGCTTGGCAAGGCACATGCCAAAGAAGCCATTGTACTCAGTAATGGATTTAATAAGGGTGGAGTATAGGGATGTTGTGAGCTCCTGGTTCCTGGATGACATATCCTTAATTGTGAGGTGACCCATGTTGACAGCCTTCCGTACAATGGCGCCAATGTGGTGGGAAACTGTCAGGTTACTATTAACCTTGGTGCACAAGTCACCTCACACCCGACTGCATGCTTAGTACATTGTTATTATTGCCACAATTAGTGTGCATGACATCTACCACAACAGGGAAAAATGATGCATCACCTGTCATTCAGTTTGAGGCAATGCTTCTGGTACTAGTCATCAATTTGGGTAAGGGCCTCTTGGAGGATGCTCACATCACTAGGGGAATCTAAGCCAGCAGCCATCTATAAACCTGGTCAGCCACAAACTACTGGTTTTGTCTTAAACCTCAGAAATGTATATCTCAAACAGTAGAGGTTCCCAGACCGATCCTTGGGGTACACCGTTCTTTAAGTGTCTACTACTAGAGGTGGCTTCCACTACTTTGACCGAGTGGATACTATCATTGAGCCAGTTAGCTACTCATCTGGTAACATACAGGTTGATGCCTAGCTGTGTAGGCTTATGTGTCATGGATGACTGGGGATTATTGTCAGAGGTTTTGGCTAGGTGAAGGGAGGCAGTGTGCACTGTCTTCCCCTCATCCTTGTGTTTGTTGACTACTTCAAATAAGTCGACCAGGTTTAACAGGCCTGATCTCCCATTGACAATAGCACACTGTATAGGCTCAAGCATTTTGAGGTTGCTGATGTCCCTGTTTATAAGTTCCTTGATAATGCCTTCCATGGTCTTGCAGATCATGCTAGTTAGGCTGATGTGCATATGATTGGCTGGGTCAGTGGATTGCTCCACCTTTGTGTAGAGGGATGACAGTAGCTGTCCTTCATGCTGATGGGATGACACTGGTGCTCAGGCTTTGGTTGACTACAGTGGGTAATGAAGCTGAGAGCTCATGCCTTTGTTCATGTAGGAAGAAGCCAGGGATGGTATCAGGACCCATGGAGACTTCAGTTTGTTGCCTTTGAGAGGGCATTATGGACCTGCTCCCTGATGATGAGGGGAGGGAGGCAGGTGCTGTGCATGTTCATGTGTACTGATGGGGGGACGGGGGGTGAGGTTCTTACTTAACCTGTCTGCATCAGATTGGCTATATATCTATACTGTATGTGTATGTGTTGTTATTGACCACCACTACAGAGCAGATTTGGGTTTTGCCTCTGAGATTACAGACATATGTGAGGAAGGCCTTGTGATTGGCCTTGGTGGATGTGTCCAATTTGCACTCAAAGTTAGCCTTAGGTAATTCAGCTATGACCTTATTTGCTTGTTAAGACAAAGGTGACATTGCTTCCAGTTTAGCACCTGCTCCTTCTTGGCCCTGTCCAGCAAATATTTCCCCCTATTATGGAATTTGTGTATTACTGCTGTCCAACACAGAGGTTTACTCTACCTTGAGGGAGATTATTTTGTCCTGTCAAGTATTGCTGAATCCATACAGCTATGTAGGTGCTCATATAGTATTTTGGTGTAGGCTAGTCACTACTACTAGTTCCAACTGATGTGACAGTAGTTGTAAAGCTACTTATACTTGCTCTGAGGAGGTTTATAGCCAGTTTTGAAAATTATTTTTTGTTTTAACCTGACAAGGGGGGGGGGGTGCAGGGGAGATGGTGACCTCAAAAGTGATGGCTATATGGTCAGATCTTACCAAGGAGGATGACACTGTAGGAGTGCTACAGTGGCTACACATGTTGGTTAGGACAAGGTACAGGATATTTCTACCTGTCGTAGGGATGTTGAGCAGCTGATCCAATGCATTGGCATTGACAAAGCTGAGGAATCTCTGTGCATTCGTGTTCAGGTAGAATACGTCATGCACACAATGGTTGGGTAGCTAAAGTTACCCAGGAACAGGGTAGTGGGTTGAATCCTGACAGATTCAAGTAAGTCCAGGTAGGTGTAGTGGGTATCCTGAGTCAGGTTGGAGGTCTGTAGACAGCTATGATTTGAATAGGTGTTTAGTCAACAGTTAACTGCACTTAGGTTCATAGGGTCATAGATTAGTACTAGGCTAACTGCTCTTGTGAGCCATTTTCACCCTAGCCAATTACCCCATGTGAGAATCAAACCTCCACCTTATGTTTGTAAGGTAAACACCTTAACCATTATGCCAACCTCCCACCCTAGGGATGTCTCCCATGCATCACACTGTTTGACAAGCCTTGATGTGTGTATGTGTATGATGAAATTTAAAACTACACCTCCCTTGGCTTTGCAGCCCTACTTTTGGGGTCTGGAAGTATAGTAGGATGAGTAACCTGGCAAGGTTAGTGTGCTCTGCACAGCTTCAAACCAGGTTTCAGTGACTGCACAAATGTCAGCATCCTCCAGGACAAAGTACACTTGCAATGACATTAGTTTCATGCTTAGACTCCTAGCAGTTAGCAGCATTGCCTTTACATTTCGTTTATAATAAGATTTCATGCTGGTAATATTCTGCTGATGACTTTGCCTACAAAAGGCACTATGGGGAATACAAGTGCCTTTGCCAGAAGCCTAAAGCCCAGGGGAGACAGATAAAGGCCATTTCTGGCAAAGCATTGTGGTCTGTCAATCATGTCCTGTCATGTGACTGAGACAGCAAGAATTCCAGGTTTTTAATGTGATTGCATCTCTCGCATATTGTGTTCCTAGGTGGTAGCACACAGTTATCTGTGTACATAAGACAGTCGCTACACTGTGTCAGGATGCCCATATCAACTGGACTAGCATGAGAAAGCACAGGAAAGCACAGGACATTGTCCATCCATGGTATTCAGCATCGGTGGAAGAGAGGTCATGGGTAGTAGAGTGAGTACTATCTGAGGATAGTACCTATAGGTGTGAGTATGGCTGAATAACATCAAGACACTACCTACAGATGAGGGCCCTACTCCCACAGGAGTACAGGTAAAGGAAAGTCATGCAACTGAGTAACCTCTCAAAGTGTTAAAACTGCACAAAGGTTCCAAGCCATGCACATGCTGGGTTTAAATGCTACAACAATGATGGTAAATTAGGAAAACTGGGAGTGACCAAACAACCCTCGTCCTTGAGCTCTTTGCTCAACATCCTATGGCAGACCAGTGCCAACCAGTTCACCTACTCCCAGTAAGTGCAGACAGGCCCTGGACAACATGATATGGCACAGCAAGAAGCACAAGAATCACACAAACAGATGTGACTGCAACAAAGCCTGTAACCAGACTATGCTAAAGATATTTAAAATTGTTTTAGGTCAGTGCAACACAGGTGAACAGATACACACTTAAATATGGCAATAACAAGCAAGAGCAATACATTTCAATGGATTAACCAGTTAACCAATAGCAGTTAACCAATAGCAAAGCTCAGAACAGAGCCATGTTCCAGCACTCTTCAGTCACACAACTTCTAACTGCACACTCCTGGCATTAGGGTGCAGGGGAACCCTCTCCAAAAGGGTGGCCTGGATTACTTTTCAGGTTACAGAAACAAAGTTATATTCAGCAGGTTAGGATGTAGTGAATGCTACAGCAAACAAAGCATACCAATGTCATACAAATACAGTTCAAATGAGCAGTCACAATGAGCCTTTAGCCAGCAAGCTGTAGCTCAGAAGGGCATAATGTTGCCTCCCCTCCCACAACAGTGCAGGCCACAAACCTACTTCATGTAATGAAAGAAGTACCACAAAACCACAATCTCCTCCAACTCCGAACTGAAATACAACTCTGACCACTTAGAAATTTCACCGACTGTGTAAAAAAAGGGAAACCACTGAGATGAAACAGATATTTTATTCTCTCTAGCGCTTCGGTGTTACCACCTTCCAGGAGTATCAAACATACAAATCACAAATACAAACTTTATATAGTACAATCAATCAAAAACACACCTCTATAAATCAATTAAACAATAAATTAATAAGATTCTCCCAAAGTCCACTTAAAGTAAACTCTTCCAACTGAGTTCATTATTAAGGCAATTTGGGATCATAGTTTTATATTTCAAAATAATGCGAAAACAAAACTGCTATCACCAAGATGTTCCGCTCGTCAAAAAACAAAACGAAAAATACAGAATTAGAATGGATTCTTAGATTAAAAGTCCATCAGCCTCCTGGTTTAAATCAGTATGTTTCCCTTAAACCTATACTAAGGGGACATAGATGATAGAGTATACAGATTATATTTCCCACTCATATTTTAATAAATTTCTTGTTTATAATACATATTCTAGATGACATGTACTTGTTATTTCTATAAAGTATTAATTTTACAATTTTACAATACCTCAGCATCTAGAATTGATTATACATTGTATAAGGGACATGATTATACTTTTTTAATGCATCTTTATACTTGGATATGCATTCTATGTATTCTATGCATATATTTACACATTTTATACACATTTTGTATAGTCATCTATTATGTTTTATAATTGATGTTTTATTATCAGCATACATCATTTATCATTTATTGTCTACGTTATACTTATGCTACGTTAGGATATCAGTATGCCTTATAAATCTTGATAAGATGAATTGTAATTTTTGTATTTCTTTATTTATACTATTTGATAATGTACTTACATTCAAGTAATTATTTTATATAAAGGATTTTTAGCTTGGAGCGTAGCTCATGGAATGCCTGATTTTTATGGTAAAAATTATGTGGCTTCTATTGCCATATATCTAAATAGTTAGGTGCATTCTCTTTAAGCATTTTATGCTTTAGTTTTAATTGATAAAATGACTTACTAATTTGTTAATTGATTGGTGTCCACACCTTAGATTCTGTGTATATAAGCTTGATGCCTTTCATTATGTGATAGATCTGAAGAAGCGTATATTTTATACGCGAAAGCGCTCATCATACTTGTTGGGAATAAAAGCTTTTTTATTCAAGTGGACATTGCCAGTTTGCATTTGTGGTATACCTGCTCATCTTCATTGCTGTATATTTCAAAATAAAAATACTTTCTTTGTATAACAATTTATGTTTTAAAACATTTTCATCACCACTACAGCACTTTATACTTTCTAAAATAGTGCTCTGCAACAAAGACACATCCCCATCATGAAAAGCATTAAAATGTGTTGCAATAACCTTATTTTCCCTTTTATGTTTTACATCCCTGACATGTTCTAAAAATCTAATGCGGAATTCCCTTTTGGTCTCCCCAATGTAATATAATCCACACGGACACCTAAGGGCATAAATTACCCCTATACTACGGCATGTGAAAACTTCTTTTGGTACAAATTTCACCCCATTAATACTTTCAAACGTTCTAACAGTATTTTTACAAACACTGCATTTACCACAGCAAAACGTCCCAAAACTTGTCACAGTTTTTTGTACACCTATTTTTGGCATCACAAACCTACCATGAACCGCCATATCTTTTATATTTCTACCCCTTTTATATGAAAAAAGGGGTTTACCTGGAAGAATATTTACTAAAACCCTATCCTCTATTAAGAATATCCAATAATATTCTATTAAAGCTTTAATTTCTATACTCTTTATGTTATATATGGAGACAAAATATATTTCATTTCCTACATCTTTCTTAATTTCAGATTCACCTGTAAAATAAAAGTTACCTCTCCTTTTATTTAATAACTTTTTCTTACAAAACTCTTTTCTTCCTTTAATTTTAATAAGGCTTGCTTCAAATTACTTGGACTATAGCCCCTCCGTAAAAAACATATTTGTTGTTATTTCCCATTCTTTTTCTAGATTGCTAACAACATTACATAATCTAGAAACACGTGCAAATTCCCCATAGGGTAAAGCTTCCAACACATGAGGAGGATGGCAACTAGAAGCATGAAGATACTGATTACCATCCATAAACTTTCTATGAATATTAGACAAAATATCCCCTTGTTCTGTACCCTCCAAGATGAGGTCCAAAAATACCACCTTATTTCCTCTCTGTAAACCATCAAAAGCAAGACTAAAAGGATTTTTATGTAAATCTGACATAAACTTATCTACTTGTCCATAACCACCTTCACAAACAAAAATCAAATCATCAATATAACGATAATAAAATTGTACATATTCTTTCATAAACCCCAAATTAAATAAACATTTCTTTCCAAAATAAGACATAAAGAGATTCACATACATAGGGGCAAAAGCTGCCCCCATTGCTGTACCTTGTTTCTGTCTGTACAATATCTCATTAAAATAAAAATAATTATTTTTTAAACAAAAATCAATTAAATCCAAAACAAAAAAAGTAACAGGACTATCCCCCAAGAAAAACTTAACCGCTTCCAAACCATCCTTATGCTGGATGGAAGTATAAAGACTTTTAATATTTACTTCATGTAATGACTTGTTATGACTTCAGTTTTTACTGATTTGCCCATGATTTGCCAGACAAAACACAACTGTATGAGGTATTGACTACTACTATGAGGCAAACATGGTCATTCTGAAAACCTCTGGACAGTTGGAAGGTATGAGCTCAGTATATAACATACAGTTCAACATACACTTCTGCACCAGTTGTTTACTATGCACATACCCTATATAGGTCTCTTACATTTGCATGACACACGTATGTATCATAGTAGCATTCACAGGTGACATATGAATATTTTCAACATCCCAGGCAGCTGGCCTGGCAGTGTCACAGTCAGTATTGGACAACAGACACTCCAGTAGTAGTCATATGCAAGCTGACCTTTGCTGGAGTGACTCAGGGGCCAGAGCTGTGATCTATGTCACTGCAGACGGAGCCAGCAGGAATAGCCATAGGTGCTGGACAGCAACATGAGTCCAGCAAGTCTTGTTGAGACCTATTGTTTACCTTCCTATTTCACATTATTGCATCCTCCTTCTGCATTCCATTACATGCTTAAGTGATTGACATACCTGTTATAGTGTTGAAGAGTTTTATCGGAATATGCAAATGTTTAGGTTTGTTTAGTCACAGTCTGCCTTTGTGTAGAAAGGTTGAAACCTAGTTTGCATAGGCAGCAGATTGCCTTTTGTAGGTAATGCTCATGAGAAGGTGATAGCCTGTGCACTAATTGGTGTCTCCCACTTGCTAACTGCATCCAGAACAGCTGTGTGCCAATGCCATAGCAACACGCTGCTATAATTAAGTCCTTCATGTGGACCTTGCTCCTTTTCATTGCCTGTAAGGAGGATATTATTGAGTTGTGTGTGTGTGTGTGTGGGGGGGGGGGGGGGGGCTACAGCTTCACAGAACCTAGGTGGAAATACCTCTTGGAACAAAAAAGATGGAGAAAGCCCAACAAAATTGGGGACAGGTTCCAGAATTAGGTACAGATTGTAAGTAAGTATTGCTGTTATACACTTAGAAGATTGCTAGATTAACAGGGTTTGTCTGGACATGCATTTTCTGCATGATTTGACATCTGACGGTGATATGTAAACAACATACCTCTCAACTGTCCAGATTTCTGCAGAATGTCCAGAGGTTTGGCTCTTATGTTTGGTTTGTTCCTCATACAATTTCTGTTTTTGACAAATTAGGATAATGTGAGGACTGAAGTCACTAAATGATGACATCCGTTTTTGTTTTAGATTTCATATCCTTCAGAAAAGTGATGTTACAACAAACCCTGTAACACCAGCAACTTTTTTCATTTTGTAACACCATTTAAGATACGTCCATATTTTTCACCCCCTGTCCCCCAAGTATGTCAGGCTTTGTCCAGATGTCTTGCAGTAAGAGGTTCAGACGTATGGTATATCATTATTTAGTGACTTCACTCCTGATATCATCCCAGTGATTTAGCAGACTCCCAGAAATGTTATGAGGCAGTGGCCATAAATATGTCCCACACCTTGGACATTCTATGGAAATCTGTACAGTTGAGAGTTATGCATGTCTGGCCATTGTTAACAGACTGTCAAGACTGTGTAGCAGTGTAGTGTGTAAATATTTGTTGGGATGATTAGGGAGAGGGGAAGATGTGAGCATCCCAGATCCTTTTCTATCTGAGTGTGCATGCTGCTACAGCCACTGGCGGTCTATCAGCTGTATATGATTGTAGGGACAGACTGAGAGATGTCCTGTAACACCTCAGCATTCCCAATACACTGTGACTTGGGGTAGTATATGTAGGTGTAGTGTGTGACTGGCAATCAGGCGGTTTGTTCAAACAGCTGTTATACTCTAGAGTTCAGTTGGGGTACTGGTATGTTGCAGTGACAGTTGTGCAAATGGTTGTGGGTTGACTATTTCTCACCAATGTCTGCTTTTCCCTACAGTTACATCTCCGTAGTGAATGATATATTTGCAAATGCATGAGTAATTCCCCAGAGCTGATTTGAGGCAGTGCTGTGTTGGTCTGACTATAGTTCATAAGGTGCTGGGTGAAATGGTTGGCAGCTCTCAGTGTTTTTTCCTTCTGTTATATGACTGCAGTCATACCTCTCTACTGTCCAGATTTCTATACACTGTCCAGATGTGTGGCCCATATTTTTGGTCTGTTCCCCAAAACAGTTGTGGGTTTCTAACAAATCACTGGGATGATGTAAGCATTGACATCACTAAATTATGACAATCATTTGTGTTTCAGACCTGAAATCTATCAGAAAATATATGTTAAAACAAACTGTGATACTCTAGTAAACTTCTAAGCTTATAACAGCCATAATATTTCAAATTTGTCACTATTGTTTGGCCTTTATCGTCAGGCTTTTTGCAGATGTCTTGCAGTAAGAGGTTGAGTACACACACACACACACACACATATATATATATATATATATATATATATATATATATATATATGTATATATAAAACAGCACTAATGCCACAAGTTTTTCCCTAATGTTGGATGACCATCCTACATGATATATTTATTGAAGCATTTCTAATTCTCACAGCTCATGTGGAGAAGTGGCAACTGCTGGGAATGGAGTGCACAGAGTCCTGGGTTTAAGGTTTTCCAGGGATGTATATTTTTCCCTTATGTTAAATGACTGTAGTGCATGATATGTTTGTAAAAGCATTACAAATTCCCACAGCTTAGATGATGCAGGGTACATTGTTGTGATTGTAGTGCACAGGCCCTTGGCTTCAATACTTGGTAGTGATGACTTTTTTCATTAATGTTAAATGACCATAATGCAAGATATGTTTGTAAAAGCATTCCAAATTCCCACAGCTCAGATGGTATAGTGGCACACTCCTGTGATTGTAGTGCACAGGGTCCTGGATTTGAGACTTGGCTATGCTGACTATTTTGTTTCTGGGCAGAACAAGGGCTGATGGAGATAGAGTGATTAAAGTACTTTTTAGCAGTTGTAAGTGGGTTTGCATGGTTCTGTGCAAAGCTGGTAAGAGATGGTTAAGTCCTCTTGCTTTGCTTAGTGGTGCTTATTCCCACTTACACCTGCACTAATTTTAAATAAAAGAAAAAAGGGTGAAAGGAAAGTGGTGAAATGGGGGCGAGCAGGGGGTAGGATATTAGGAAATGCACCTAGGGATGTGCAGGACGGATGTAGGAAAGAACCATAGCTCTACATTTCTACTGCAGCAGCAGGTATGACCGATGTGGAAAATTTGGAATTTACAGCCCCACACCCCGCAGGGAGAGGTGTTGACAACATACATTTCTATTTACGTCACTGGACGTTGTGGCAAAATGTACAGCTATGTATGGGGCAATGATTTTTTTTTTTTGTGGGACAGATGCCCATTTTTTTTTTTTTTTTTGTTAAGGTGAGAGTGGGATGTTGGGGAAGGGATGTAGGTATGTTTTGGGAGGTAGGTTGGGTAGGATAGGTTACATTTGCAAACAGACAAGACAGCAGACAGGGGTGATATATGACACATAAGGGGGAGGGTGGTTGGGAATCAGAGGCCCATGAGCCCCAAATGGATACAATGGGACTGACGTCGCCACCCATGGGCAGTCATCACTGCACCTTCACGGCCCCGAAGGTGGATGTGCTGGGGCTGGATAACAGGGGCAGTCTGCCCCTCCAGGTGCAACAGGCAGCCCTCCATCTGGTGCAGTCATCCATCCAACTCAGAGCAGATGACTGTGCGCACTGTACCCCGGAACTTGCGACAGGTGATGGGCTCCTCTCTGTGCCCATGCCGAGGGGGGGATAGGCCCCATCCTCTGAGGTGGTTCCACCCAAAGGTGGTGCAGGACCAGCGGAGGATGAAGTTCGAGGCTGGGTCCTAGACATGCTGGGGCCCAGTGTTATGGCCAGATGAAGCAGGACAGGCAGATCCACTTGGATCTGCCTTCCCAAACATGCTATAGTGTTGAGGTTTTCCAAGATATATTGGTTAGTCATGAACAAAACATTTCAAAATTAGTTATAACAGCATACGTGGTTGTTTCAATTAATCCAAACCAACAGATTTGGAATAGTTGCATAGCAAACAGAACACATGCATAAATGGAGCAACAGTAAGCATTGTAACAGCATGCCAGTTATACTGATGGCAACAGGCTGCCAACAATGGTATTTAAACAAGGTATGTTAATATGCAACCAATTACATATATGAACAATAATAGAACACAAGTCCTAACATTAGGTTTTAAGAAAAACATACCCATAGTATATGAATAATAATTAGTGATGCAGATGAGGGGTGGGGGAGAGAAAAAAGTTCATTAACAACTGCATAGGCTTCTATTTTTCACAACAGTATTGCTCAGTACTCTACAGGTCTGCCCTCATGTTACATCTACCTATGGCCCATAGCTTCTATAGCACATGCATACCTGTTAAAGTGTCAACCTGTAATGGTATAGGGCAGACTGGGACAACTATGGCTACATTACTAGAGGGGGCTTGTACATGTCAGGGTTACATACTTGACAGAGAAGGGGGTACCCTGCACTGATGTTGTGTGAGTCTGCTACTGGCATACTTCACCTGGATTCCTATCTGTGTCCAAGGTGATTGGCAACAGTGGCCACTAGCCGTGACAGCATGACTCTTGAAAGACATGTATCAGGAAGAGTGCATGGTGTATGTACCTATCCTGCTGTCATTTGCAGACATGGGATTGGGCAGTTTGACAGTTGTACATGGTGTATTGATATACCCTTCATACAGCTATTACAAACATTTCTTTACCTGTAAGACCTTTGGAGAAAATATCTGTTACCACTCTCTGACTGTTTCTACAAATATTCAAGATTTCTTGAGTGTATATATGCACACATCTCAGTACCACTCCCTGGATTCAAACCATGTCTGGGTGTGCTAAAATGAACAACAAGTTTTTTTTCTCATTACACTGAGCTACTGGGGAATGGCTGTCACTTGTTTGACTGATTTCTGCCTAATACTCTGTGGGTTAGACAGTCTGACCTTATAATCCTGAGATTTGTGCATGACAGATAGTGTACTGTTTATTAATCCTTTGAAATAATACTGTCTGGAAAGCAAAGGTTAACACAAGGCAATGCTGCTGGGAACACACTATAATACATTAGACATTACTATTCAGAGTTCAGATCTTAGTGCATAACATATTTCATATTTCTTTTTTACAACTCCACAGTCTACTGTTTTGTATACTAGCTGGTTCTCAGATCACCCTCCGTTAATTCATGCTTTCAAAGCCATATTTGCTGTGAAGAGCCTGAAAACATTCTCTTTCTACAACAACATACCAGAGTAAACACAACAGTTTGTGGTGTATGTTTTTATTTTACTTATATGACACAGTGCTTTACTACTGCATATCCTGTAGATCAATATTAGTCTGGCAAACTTTTATTTATTCATTAGACACAGAACACACTACACCTACTGACAGTAAACAATTTACTCCTTCTTATTTATTTCACTATATACTGCAAGGTAGATTTGTACTCACCGGCCTGTTGGTGCAGCCTTGTCAGTCTGTCAGCATGGGCCTCAACATTGCTAACCCTCTCTGCTGCAGCTGTAGGGTGAAAAACAAACAAATTGCATACCTGTCTATCACATACTCAGGCTAGAAGTTGATACAGCTATGGATGAGATACTTACAAACTACTGGAGCATTCCTTGCCCATGCATCTTGGATCCACTGGGCCAAGAGTGGCCCTTCCTATGCTTTAAGTCAGCATAATGATGCCATGCCTGCTCAGCAGTTCAGGGGATTCCAGTGACACTGGTGAGGACATGTGCAAGCTGGTCCCAGACCTCTGCTTTGTACTGAGAGCCCTGGTACTGGCCCTGTAGCAGTCTGTTCTCATGGTGTTCTACGAGGAGTCCAGCCATGACCCTGGACTCCAGAATGCCCCATCACTGCACCTGAAAGTGCATTCCCTCTCCAACGCCAGACATGGTTCCTGCAGAAATCAAACTACAGCAGGTTATGGCTGTATTTCCACCTGTGCCATTTAAATAAGGCCATATTCCCAGCCTTTGTCATCATTGAACCATTTTGAAAATGCTAAGCTCAGCTAAGCAGTGCACAAATCTGCTAAGATGAGTTGAACATTGCTTAAGGGGGTAAATGCTGAGCACTGCTTAACACAGCACAAATCTACTTAGCTGAGCTGACTGCTGCTTAGAATTTACATCTAAACAATGCTTAAACTGGTTAAGTAGAGATGAGCACTGCTAAGCATTGCTCAGTTTTTATTTTATAAGAATATCAGCATTGTAAATTAATTAATCATTACTGACATATTATTAAGTGTATATGATTTACTTTACATGAAGTCCTTCTATGTGCTTTCATTACATTACATTGGAGTGTGACTGTACTGTATGGTACTCTTGTGTATACATGGGTAATTTCACATGTTATATGCATCCACACTTCCATTTTCAACCAGCTACACTACCCTGGTTAACAAATATCAATTACTACATAATTGAAATTAAAAAAAAAGTAATATTAACAATGCTTTCCCATGTAAAACTAAAGGGCCTATCTTAATACTTGAACCATGCACTGCTGCATGGAATGTTGGGACTCTAGCCACTACGCTATCTTGCTATTAAGGATTTTAGCTATACATTTGTATTTAGCTCCAATGAGATGTTTAAGCAATGCTGAGCAGACGGCTGTAAGGTGCAACACTGTTCAGCTATTAAAAACAAAGAATAGTGCTCACTACACTCTGTTCGCCTGATAATAAACAAAACTGGTAAAGTACAACAAAAAACAGGCTTAAATAGTGGGAAGTATACTTGCTGTGTTCAGTTCAAGTCAGTCACAGAAGGTAACCAAATGTTCCACAAAGAGAAACGAAGCTGTAAACTATAAACTGCTTTACTTTGCGAGCTCTTAATCCAATAAACAAGAGTCAAAATCACCATAGAGTGTTCATTCGAACCTACTCATCCACTGGGCAATAGCTTGTAGAAAAAACACGCAGCCAGCATGTAAAAATAAATCCAAGCATCCAGTAGAAACCACGTTTATTAGAATAATTAAAACACAGGGCTAGCGCTTTCAACGAATCTTCATCAGGCCACTAACAAACAAACATACTAGCATCCCTTTATAGCAAAATGCTAAAGTCAACTACTGATGTCACATCCTGTTTGGACATACTGAAGTCAACTCTGATGTCACATCCTGTTATACATAAAATATTTAAAGTGACAGCACTTTTGTAGTAAAACGCTACAAACAACTCTGATGCCACATCCTACTACATATAAAATATTATAAAATATTTTAAAAAAGTTTTAAATTATTTAAAATATTTAAAATATGTATGCAGACATTTTGTAGACATATTCTGAAATAACATTTTACCCTGCTTTAACTGCTGCTGCATTTAACATTCAAAATGTTTTAAAATATTTTGAATATCTATGTAACCATCTCATAGACAATCTGCAGCAAATAAAGTGTTTCAAAATTACATACTATTTTCCTATAAATACTGCTACTTATATGCATACTAGTAACAAAAATGGCACGCATATTTAATGAACGATACAATCCCATTTGAGACACTTGTATGTATAAATACATGCTTAAAATAGGGATCAAATTAATAAAGATATTAATATCTACACATCAGCTATTTAGCATAATTATGAATGCACAAAAATAATCATTCAAAAAGCTACATCTAAAACTGGTACAGCGTGTGCTTCTAAATATCATAATATCTGTAACAGCATAAATAATTCAGATCAGACATGTGCACACGCAGAGATGTTAATACAGCTGGTATTATAAACATAAAAATATAAAAATATATATGAGACTGAATGTGCAAAATCAGGTGAAATGTGTGTGCTGGATGAAAAAGGAACACATGGTATATCAGCATCTTTCACAACAATTGGCCCCTAATAAGCCTGCAGAGTAAAATAACAGAGACAACGATGGAGAGAAAAATGGAAAAATGTGATGTATAAAAATGTTATAAAAGTGGAAGTAAAACCAGCCAGAAGTTAATACAGGATGGCAAAGGGGTGAAAAGCTTCAATGAAATTTCCTAGCTTTGAGTATAGGTTTGATGGAGACTCTGTCATTGAGGCCTGGATGCAAATCAGCCCTAAGCCTGATGATCCATTTGGCCTCTATCTGTTCCGTGGTGTTAAAAATATCTCCTCTTCTACGAGATGGAACATTGTTTTGAATTACTTGAAACAAAAGCTATGTTGGGTGGATGTATTAAGTACATGCCTAGACAGAGCATTTGAAGAACATGTCACTTTGATTTTATATAGGTGTTCCCTAATTCTGTCTTTAAACTTTCTGTCCGTCTTCCCTACATAAAACGCAGGTCAGTGTACACAGGTTGCCAGGTACACCACATGGCAGGTCTCACAAGTGGCAGAAACTGTGAAATGAAATTCTTGTCCTGTAGTAGGATGATTGAATTTATCAGTTTCTTTAATGAATTTGCAATAATTGCATTTTGACATTTTCTAGTCATTTTATGATTACTAGTTGTATTTATGTCAAACCTATTCGGACCACATAACATTCTGTGTAAATTCAACTTATTTTTATATGTAAATTTTGGTTCTTCGCCCAATATCTCAGAAATAACTGGATCTGTTAACAAGATGTCCCAATGTTTTCGATATATGCTTTCAATACTATTTACATCTTGTGTAAAATGTATCGGTATTCTGATGACTCCACTGCTAGTTTTGATGATGTTACTATCATCTCGTTTACTAGAGAAGTAGGGAAAAGCCCTACCTTCTCTCAATTCACCTATGATACCTAAAGTAGCATCAACTTCTGTTACCGTGTAAGACCTGTCTATAAATTTATTCCTCAAGTCTTCTATACCTGTTTTGAAGCTTGAGTCTTCAGAAAGCAGCCTAGATACCCTCATGGCTTGACTTTTGACGATGTTACCAAAGACATGCTTAGGATGCATGCTACTTCGATGGAGAAAGTTATTTCTATAGCAATCCTTTCGAAAAACTCCAGTGTTAAGTATACCATTTGGTAGTTGTTCAACATATACGTCCAAATAGGGTATGACATCTTTGGAATTAACCATAGAAAATCTTAGAAAACTGGTGTCTTGATTTATTTTATCATAGAAAGACCTCAATTGTTCTTCATCACCTTTCCAAATAAGGAAGATGTCATCTACAAACCTAGTGTAGAATGAAACATTCTGACTAAATTCCTCCATCTGAAATAGAGAAGAAATTTCCCAGTAGGCCATAACAAGGTTGGCGTAGCTATTGGCACAAGAAGTGCCCATAGCTACGCCATCCCTCTGAAGATATATTTGACCATTAAACAAGAAAATATTATTTGTTAATACAATTTCCATCAATTCCGTGATGACTTCTATTCTTCCTTCGGAAAATGTACCATCTCTAGTAAGAATCCTACTTATGCTATTGAGTCCCTCATGATTAGGAATAACAGTAAAAAGAGAGTTGACATCAAGTGTCACAAACAATTTATGTTGGAAACCATCACTCACCGAGGTGTTCTCATATAGTTTAATTAGGAATTGTTTAGTATCTTTCAGTATGTGTGTGTACTTGTCCACTATAGGTTTTAATAAGGACTCTAAATAGATGGAAATCGGCTCGGTGATCCAGCCCTTCCCTGCAACAATTGGCCTCATAGGTGGATCCAAACCATTTTTGTGAATCTTGGGTATTCCCTGTATGATGGGTATCGTTGGATGTTCCACTACAAGGTATGTGAATAATTCTTGATTAATCTTACCCTCATTCAACATAACATTTAATCTACTAGAAACATCTGATATGATCCTATTCACTCTACTATCATTGATCTTCAAATAAAAAACAGAATCATCCAGCATATTGCACATTTTATCAATATAAAACTGCATGTCCATGATAACTACAGGACCACCTTTATCGGCGGGTCTTATCATAATGGTCCTATCACATTTCAAGCCATTAAGTGCTTTCCTTTGTACTGGTTTCAGGTTGCCAAACCATCTCTTTTTTCTATTATTTGCATCATTTTCATATAATCCTTGCTCAACCAGTTTGGAATAAGCCTCAATGAGTGGGTGGTTGCATGGAATGTAAGTGCTTGGTTTTCTAAACGGATGGGGTAAACTAGTGCTATTGCGAAAATCAACCTTCACTTGGAGGTTTCGTATAAACATTTTCAAATCAATAATGCTATTTGTGATATCGCTTCTACTAGAGGGAATAAACGTTAAACCCTTCTCCAAGACAAACTTTTCTTCTTCCGTTAAAAGCTTGCTTGATATGTTCCACACTATTGATTCTTGGTCCCTTGCCAAATCTTTTTTAGTGTAGGACCAGCCTGTACTGGTCCTGCTGGTCTCTTTTTCTGCCTTCCCCTGCTCATAGACCGTTCCCTTGCCCCCCCACCCCCTCTCCATTGATTGGCGATGGGGAAAGGGACTGATTCGGTACTCATACTATTGAATCTAGTCTTGGCGTCCATGCCTAGGCTAATCTTATCTACTGTTTTCAGATTTTTATTCATAGTCTTATTAACATTATCATCCTCATTTTCTATGTGCTCACATATATCTATCCTTGTATTAGCATCTTCAAATACAGATATATTGTGAACATTACCAGCGGGGGAAGAGCATGTATCATTAGTACCATCCTGGTGTATTATTGCTGTGGTAACAATGGTATTTTTCTTACCCCCTGTCTGTTTATCTATGACAATAACATTAGAACCATCAGCATTGTTATCTGGCCCATCTCTGGCCAGACCAATATTGGTATTGTCTTTCATTTTATTTGGAAGGCGTGAGTTCTTCCATCCCTTGGCTCCATTCTCCACTCTGGGCCAAGTAAAGACATGGCCTTTTTTAAAATCGTCTATGTCCCTTCTAAGTTTATCACGTTTTTGCTGTAACAGTTTTTTCTCATAAATGAAGACGCTGTCTAACATTTTGTCAGTAGATGCTTCTACCACTGGTCTAGGGTACATGGTAAATAAGCTCTGCTGTTGCTTCTGTAGTTTCTCCCTCAATGATGTTTCATGAGGTAAGAAGTAATTGTTCATTAACTCCATGTACTTCAGGCTAGTATCTATGTTTAACTGTTGCCATGAATATAACAAATCTTTATACACAGTACCTGTGGTTGGCATTTTAAGGATCCTTAAACCCCTTGGAACAATTTTACGAGTAATGCATGCTTCGAAGTGTTGCCTCTGCAACTGGAGGCATTTCAGTTTAAGAAAATCTCCTTCCATTTCTTGTACTAGAGTTTCAAGCCCTCGATAATCTTCTTTGCAACTCTGTTCATCATATGTCTCAGCCAATGGACTGAAAGATAACAATGGATTAATGTCACTTGTAACAGCATCTTCAAATCTGCTCTTAATATTAGATGTACCTGACTTGGTACTTCTAAGCATATCAGGATTGTAAGGTAGTTCAACTGTCGAGTTTTGACTGCTTGACTTATTTTTGCTCACGCACTCATGGCTGAGGGAAGCAGTCAAAACCAAGCACTTACATTCCATGCAACCACCCACTCATCGAAGCTTATTCCAAACTGGTTGAGCAAGGATTATATGAAAATGATGCAAATAATAGAAAAAAGAGATGGTTTGGCAACCTGAAACCAGTACAAAGGAAAGCACTTAATGGCTTGAAATGTGATAGGACCATTATGATAAGACCAGCCGATAAAGGTGGTCCTGTAGTTATCATGGACATGCAGTTTTATATTGATAAAATGTGCAATATGCTGGATGATTCTTTTTTTTATTTGAAGATCAATGATAGTAGAGTGAATAGGATCATATCAGATGTTTCTAGTAGATTAAATGTTATGTTGAATGAGGGTAAGATTAATCAAGAATTACTCACATACCTTGTAGTGGAACATCCAACGATACCCATCATACAGGGAATACCCAAGATTCACAAAAATGGTTTGGATCCACGTATGAGGCCAATTGTTGCAGGGAAGGGCTGGATCACCGAGCCGATTTCCATCTATTTAGAGTCCTTATTAAAACCTTTAGTGGACAAGTACACACACATACTGAAAGATACTAAACAATTCCTAATTAAACTATATGAGAACACCTCGGTGAGTGATGGTTTCCAACATAAATTGTTTGTGACACTTGATGTCAACTCTCTTTTTACTGTTATTCCTAATCATGAGGGACTCAATAGCATAAGTAGGATTCTTACTAGAGATGGTACATTTTCCGAAGGAAGAATAGAAGTTATCACGGAATTGATGGAAATTGTATTAACAAATAATATTTTCTTGTTTAATGGTCAAATATATCTTCAGAGGGATGGCGTAGCTATGGGCACTTCTTGTGCCAATAGCTACGCCAACCTTGTTATGGCCTACTGGGAAATTTCTTCTCTATTTCAGATGGAGGAATTTAGTCAGAATGTTTCATTCTACACTAGGTTTGTAGATATAAATCAAGACACCAGTTTTCTAAGATTTTCTATGGTTAATTCCAAAGATGTCATACCCTATTTGGACGTATATGTTGAACAACTACCAAATGGTATACTTAACACTGGAGTTTTTTGAAAGGATTACTATAGAAATAACTTTCTCCATCGAAGTAGCATGCATCCTAAGCATGTTTTTGGTAACATCGTCAAAAGTCAAGCCATGAGGGTATCTAGGCTGTTTTCTGAAGACTCAAGCTTCAAAACAGGTATAGAAGACTTGAGGAATAAATTTATAGACAGGTCTTACACGGTAACAGAAGTTGATGCTACTTTAGGTATCATAGGTGAATTGAGAGAAGGTAGGGCTTTTCCCTACTTCTCTAGTAAACGAGATGATAGTAACATCATCAAAACTAGCAGTGGAGTCATCAGAATACCGATACATTTTACACAAGATGTAAATAGTATTGAAAGCATATATCGAAAACATTGGGACATCTTGTTAACAGATCCAGTTATTTCTGAGATATTGGGCGAAGAACCAAAATTTACATATAAAAATAAGTTGAATTTACACAGAATGTTATGTGGTCCGAATAGGTTTGACATAAATACAACTAGTAATCATAAAATGACTAGAAAATGTCAAAAATGCAATTATTGCAAATTCATTAAAGAAACTGATAAATTCAATCATCCTACTACAGGACAAGAATTTCATTTCACAGTTTCTGCCACTTGTGAGACCTGCCATGTGGTGTACCTGGTAACCTGTGTACACTGCCCTGCGTTTTATGTAGGGAAGATGGACAGAAAGTTTAAAGACAGAATTAGGGAACACCTATATAAAATCAAAGTGACATGTTCTTCAAATGCTCTGTCTAGGCATGTACTTAATACATCCACTCAACATAGCTTTTTGTTTCAAGTAATTCAAAACAATGTTCCATCTCGTAGAAGAGGAGATATTTTTAACACCACGGAACAGATAGAGGCCAAATGGATCATCAGGCTTAGGGCTGATTTGCATCCAGGCCTCAATGACAGAGTCTCCATCAAACCTATACTCAAAGCTAGGAAATTTCATTGAAGCTTTTCACCCCTTTGCCACCCTGTATTAACTTCTGGCTGGTTTTACTTCCACTTTTATAACATTTTTATACATCACATTTTTCCATTTTTCTCTCCATCGTTGTCTCTGTTATTTTACTCTGCAGGCTTATTAGGGGCCAATTGTTGTGAAAGATGCTGATATACCATGTGTTCCTTTTTCATCCAGCACACACATTTCACCTGATTTTGCACATTCAGTCTCATATATATTTTTTATATTTTTATGTTTATAATACCAGCTGTATTAACATCTCTGTGTGCACATGTCTAATCTGAATTATTTATGCTGTTACAGATATTATGATATTTAGAAGCACACGCTGTACCAGTTTTAGATGTAGCTTTTTGAATGATTATTTTTGTGCATTCATAATTATGCTAAATAGCTGATGTGTAGATATTAATATCTTTATTAATTTGATCCCTATTTTAAGCATGTATTTATACATACAAGTGTCTCAAATGGGATTGTATCGTTCATTAAATATGTGCCATTTTGTTACTAGTATGCATATAAGTAGCAGTATTTATAGGAAAATAGTATGTAATTTTGAAACACTTTATTTGCTGCAGATTGTCTATGAGATGGTTACATAGATATTCAAAATATTTTAAAACATTTTGAATGTTAAATGCAGCAGCAGTTAAAGCAGGGTAAAATGTTATTTCAGAATATGTCTACAAAATGTCTGCATACATATTTTAAATATTTTAAATAATTTAAAACTTTTTTAAAATATTTTATAATAATTTATATGTAGTAGGATGTGGCATCAGAGTTGTTTGTAGCGTTTTACTACAAAAGTGCTGTCACTTTAAATATTTTATGTATAACAGGATGTGACATCAGAGTTGACTTCAGTATGTCCAAACAGGATGTGACATCAGTAGTTGACTTTAGCATTTTGCTATAAAAGGGATGCTAGTATGTTTGTTTGTTAGTGGCCTGATGAAGATTCGTTGAAAGCGCTAGCCCTGTGTTTTAATTATTCTAATAAACGTGGTTTCTACTGGACGCTTGGATTTATTTTTACATGCTGGCTGCGTGTTTTTTCTACAAGCTATTGCCCAGTGGATGAGTAGGTTCGAATGAACACTCTATGGTGATTTTGACTCTTGTTTATTGGATTAAGAGCTCGCAAAGTAAAGCAGTTTATAGTTTACAGCTTCGTTTCTCTTTGTGGAACATTTGGTTACCTTCTGTGACTGACTTGAACTGAACACAGCAAGTATACTTCCCACTATTTAAGCCTGTTTTTTGTTGTACTTTACTGTTCAGCTATGCTTAAACTTTACTTGGGATGGAAAAAAATTAAAAAAAGCACTTTAATTACATGTATCAGTACTACTTGTAAGTCATATTTGGTAATGCATCACCTATCATTCTATCAACTAAGTCTGTATGGGCAATACCAGGATTGAAGTCACTACATAATGGCATACATTTGAGTTTCAGACTTCTAATCCGTCCCCACATGTTATGTTGATACAAAACCTGTTCCTCTCTCAACTTTCTAGGTTTGTAAGGACAGTATTTATAATTTGTCCCTATTTGCCCCCCCCCCCATCATTTTATGCTTTGTGTATTTTCTTGCTCTAAGAGGTTGAGAGGTATGCCGCCCATCATTTTAGGCTTTGTCCAGATTTTTGCTTCTAAGAGGTTCAGAGGTATGTCCCCATCATTTTAGGCTTTGTCCAGATTTTTGCCTCTAAGACATTCAGAGGTATGCCCACCATCATTTTAGGCTTTGTCCAGATTTTTGCCTCTAAAAGGTTGAGAGGTATGCCCCACATCATTTTAGCCTTTGTCCAGATTTTTGCCTCTAAGAGGTTCAGATGTATGGTTAAAGTGCCGTATGGCACTTTCGCAATGCAGGGTGTGTGTGACAGTACCTGTCACACACACCTTCCATTGCTTCCTATTTAAATTCCTGCTTTCAGGGTCTGCAGACACTGAAAGTAGTTAGAAAGTGCCATACAGCACTTTGACAATGCAGAGGGTGTGTGACAGTACCTGTCCTACACCCCCTTCTTTGCTTCCTATTTAAATACTTGCTTTCAGTGTCTGCAGACACTGAAAGCAATTGGAAAGTGCCATACAGCACTTTTCAGAGTGTAGAGGGTGTGTTGGATGTGCGAACACTACTGAAACACACCCTTTACACTCAGTAGTGTTTGTATCTGCAAAGCCATTATCAGTAGCGCACCTTCTGCTGTTAAGGCTATGCCGAAGCAGACACCGTTCACTCTGTGTAGGAAAAATACTATTCCTACATGGAGTTTATTGAATCCTGTGCAGAGTTTATGTACATTTGAATGATATAAAAAACATAATGAAAAAATGTTCTGGCTAAACATATTAATTCTTACTCTGATCATGTTTTAAATGTGTTATAGCTGAACAGCATATTGAATGTGGCAGGGGTGGCCCCTAGGGTTTATTATTGGAGAAAAAAGACCTTGCCTAGCAACTAAAATTAAATGCAGGGTGTACAGCAGACATTAATGGCACAGTTTCCATCTCCTGTTTGTTAAGGCTTAAAGCATATTTTAGATTGTGTTGTAGATGTTTTTAGATGTTTGTATTTAGTTAATGTTTATGAAGGTGATGTTTTTAAGCTTTAGATATTGTGTTTTTAGTAATTTTGTATAAAATGGTAATGTGTCTTTAAAATTTTTGGCAGACTCAGTCAAATGATTTGTTGCAAGTTTTTAAACAGTAGCCTTATTTTCTGTAGTTATCTGAAGAAGTCTCTAAGTATTTGTGAGAAAAGCACTTAGCTGTACATTTTGATTGTGGACTTGTGCAATAAACCAATTTTTGTGGTATGAACCTTTTGCTCATAGCACCTTTTGGCTTTCTGTAGTTTATCTTGCATGCTGGGGAATGTTTCCCTGTAGATAACAACACGCTATCGACTTACATGATAATGTGGAGATTAGGTGGAATCATTTAGAGATTGTTTAAATAATATGTAGAAAGGTATGGGTCCCAGCACTGATCATTATCTGAGGTGGCATTACCTGGTATATTTTGAAATATTCTATTGCTCAAATAATTATTGAATCAGTTAATAATACTAGTATGAATGTTCATATTATTAATCTACATTGGTAGGAGTCCATTGTTTTTATTAATAAGTTTTATCAGGTACTTTATATAGGTGGCACAGTGATGCAGCAGTTAGCATTGTTGCCTCACAGCAAGAGTATATCCGGTTCAATTCTTGGCTGAGGTGCCTTCTGTGTGGAGTCTGTATGTTTGGTCTTTGTTGACAGGGGTTTCCTCCCACATTCCCAAGACATGCTGCAGGTGGATTGGACATTTTAAATTGGCCCTAGGTGTGCGTGTGCGTGTGCGTGCGCGCGCATGTGTGCGTGCGTGTGTGCGTGTGTGCGTGCGTGTGTGTGTGCGTGCGTGTGTGCGTGTGCGTGTGTGCGTGTGCGTGTGTGCGTGTGCGTGTGTGTGCGTGTGCGTGCGCCTCTTGAGGAAGGTTGGGCACTATGCTGGCAACTTGACACAGTAAACTCTACTGCCACTCATTCTGTGGGCCTATGTTCCACTGTGACAACCCCTAACAGGAGCAGGTAAAAGAAGACGATCAATACGGAAGTTATATAACACCCTCCCCTAAATTCCTGCTATGAGTTTGATAATAGGCCATATCTGTCTATATATTCAAATACTTGCTAATATATTGGCTTTTCCACTATCTTTGTGATTTGTAATTGATTTGAAATAGAGTGGAAGTATTCAATATTTTCTACTAGTTAATCATGGTATAAGGATGCATTTGAACTAGGCAGAAACTATACCAGTATAAACATGAGGGCAAATGGTTTCTGACTATGTGGCACTACTACCGGTTAAAGTCAAAAGGAATTATGCAAATAATTGTTAGTGCATAACTTTTTATCTAGTGTCTTGGGAAGTATGGCTACAGACTTTGGCATCCATTCCATGAAGTAGAAAGTTAAGTAAAAATCAGGAAACAATGAAGGTGGGTTATTGCGTTAGGATATTATTTAAAGCTGATGATGTATACTTACTCATGGTTACCAAGTTTGCTTTAGGATATCTTATAGTTAAATTGCTAGAAATAATTGTGTTGGTCACTGCTGTGTCTGCTACAGGTAAGAGGTATTAAGTATTAATATTGTTTAAAAATAAGATTGCCTGTTGAGCTGCCATCAAGGTTTGATGGGTTAGTTATCTGATAAGCAAAGTTTTTAATGTTTTCCAGGATGGCTTATGTCAGGAAGTAAAGAGAAGTTGCAACATTCTAAGAAATGTAGATAGCTTTGACTGCATTTGTCTTTTTTTTTTCTTTCTTTTTTTTTTTGTTTTGTTTTGCATTTTGCATATTTAGCTTAATTTCAGGTAAAGCTAGTAAAGGCTTATATTTCGTTTTATCTCT
The DNA here is from genome assembly GCF_019279795.1 of Protopterus annectens. Classification (NCBI taxonomy): domain Eukaryota; kingdom Metazoa; phylum Chordata; order Ceratodontiformes; family Protopteridae; genus Protopterus; species Protopterus annectens. The sequence goes on along the minus strand of NC_056726.1, from coordinate 1,673,615,198 downwards.
TAGCCTTACCCTTTTAACATTGGGGTTAATTAGTGAAATAATTTCCCATAGCTAATGAATCTCCTTTATCTAAGACAGTAAGGGTATCATAAGACACAGTTGGTGGCCATACTGCCTTTCATCATAAAACAATTATATAGACAGAGCAACTGTTGTTCTGTCTTGTCTTCCCCATTTATGAAATTATACAGGAAAGACATCCATGCTACTCTTTAGAACACTAATGTCTGTTTCAATTTCAATGAGATATAAATTCTTCTCTATTATATTATTGGAGGTTAGACTTAAAGTCAGTATTTTATCTAACCCCCAGTCTCATAGCTGTGCTGTATCATTTACAGTCTGTTCCTCATACAATTCAGAACAAATTGCCCCTTGAGTTTGCTTCTATTTGATTTTTCCTGTGTAACTCTCTGCACCTCTCATTCTTAGTTTGCATTACATTGTTTTTGCACCTCTGCTCCTTGAAATGCCATGCTGTGGAGGTACAGGCCAACACAAAAGGACTGTGGCTGACCAAGTTTGCAGATGACTGCAAACTGGGCGCCATAATCGACACTCCAGCCGACACAAGCATCCTCCAAAAAGGCCTCATAGAAACAGACAACTGGTGCCAGAGTCATGGCCTCAAGCTAAACGCCGAAAAGTGTATAGTCATCCCCTTTGGCAAAAACAAAGTGCCCACAAAATACCACATAGGTGGTAATCCATTAAGTACAGAAGAAGTAATTAGGGACCTGGGGACCCAAGTTGATAGCAATCTCTCATTTGACAACCACGTGGCCAAAGTGGTTAGAAAAACATTTTATATAGCCCACCTAATCATGAAGGGATTCACATCTAGATCAGAGGAGGTCATCGTGCCTCTTTACTCATCCCTCATCAGGCCCATAATTGAGTACAATGCCCCTTTTGGGATGTACCTTACCAGACACTTGCAGCAACTGGAAAGACCCCAAAAGTACCTCACCAAGAGGATCAAAGGGCTCAAACAGATGCCATATGCTGCCCGGTTAAAGAAACTCCAGCTCTACTCAGTGGCATACCACCTGCTCAGAGGCGATCTGTGCCTGACGTATAAAGCCATGTCCAACCCGGAATTAATGGACATGCTGCACCTCAGAAAATCCAAATCCCATTGAGCTACACGCTCGAGAGACTTGAACCTCAGCACTGAAATAAATAGGACATGCTGGAGGGACAGATTCATAACCCAGAGGCTCCCTTCACTCTGGAATAAAATCCCAGTCCAGGTTAGTCAGAGTCCCTCACTGACTCTCTTCAAGAGGAATCTTGATGAGTGGATGGGAGATCATAGGTTTACCCCAGGTATCACTTCTGTGTCACTGTTAGACAGAGGCACAGTATACTAACTTCAAAAAAGGCATAGCAAAATTAATTTAAAATGGGTGGCGAAAGCCAAACACACTCTGGCTAGGCTTATAAATGCCCTAGGGCAGATAGCCTAGTATGAACCTATGAACCTATGAATTTGGGACTGGGTTGCCCACAGGACTGTCATAGACTGCTCCTTCTCATGGATTGACCCTCGGCTAGCTTTACTGTTATATACTGAAGTTCTGACCACAGCTTGATTTCATGAAACTCCAAATGTATGGTTTTCTTCTTTTGTTATCCTGGCTCTTTCCATATGATTATCCACCAATCATCCACCTTCTCTTGTCACTACTTGTTTTTTTTTTTTTTTTTGTTTCAGTATAGTTATACAAGTCTTCTTAAATGCAATAGGTACTTCCCATTACCCCTTCCACCACCACCAGCACTTATGGTCATCTGTCACAATGGGGTTACTGATTGCTACATATTTTACCTATATTGTCAGTCTTTAATTTCATCTCCTGTAAAACACACCACTTGTCTTTGCTGTCTAGGAGTCATCTGACTTATTAATTTCCTTTTGTCACTGTGCACATTGCCCATTCCATGGAAGAAATATCAGTTTATTATTATTTATATTCTTATTTTTCAGTTGCGCTGTTACTGTATTCTTATTTGCATCCTTTTCACACCATCTATTTGCTGAACTTGTGACCTCCCACCATAAATCGCATTAAGAATTAACTTCTTGCCTAAATGTCATGTAGTAACACATTCAGGCACACTTACACCTATAGGTTAATTCTGGAACCTACTATTAACTAAAGCTGCTCATGTCCACAGTGGAATGAAAGACCTATTTCTGTTCCTTCCACCCATCATGTTGGTGAAGAGATAGCTGCCAAACCTTGTTTACTTATTTGCTTAATAATATATAATAGTTATGCTCAAAAAGGTGAGTTAGTGCACTTTCCCTTAGAATGTTTTAGTTGCATCTTTTCAGCACAGTAAGCGACTTACAATGAGATATTAGTTAACATTATGACTGATATGTATTCTATGCAGGGAAGATTTGAAATAACTATGAACACTCAATATTTGTCAACTTCTTTGGTATTCTGCTGTCACACACACACACACACACACACACACACACACACACACACACACACACACACACACACACACACACACACACATGCTAACCTTGAGACTCTGTGCTATTTAGCACCTCTCATTCTAACTTTGATCCCCTCATTCAGATTGCCCTTCTTCTCAACCACCCCTCCTAAAAATATATAAAACTGTTACTTTGTTCCACTGTTTCCCATCTATCCCAATTTTAAGTCTTCTGATTGCCCATTTGTTGCCAGGAGAACTGTCTCATCTTTACTCATTTTCATTCCATATACCTTCTGTTAAGTATTCCATTTTCTTTGCAATTGCTGAATGTACTGCTTAATGTTTGCTGATAATGTGTCATCTTCTGTAAAGAGGAGCTTTGTTGATTTGTCCCTCCAGCCTGTTTGCTAATATACTCCATCACAGCAGTGGGCTCAAAGTGCACACCAACTCCCAACAGACACACCTCTACAAGTCCAAACCCTGTTCATACTTGTGTGATTTTGTCCTTGTACAAAGTCTGCACTAATTCTGATAATGGCTCTGGGACTTTGAACATCACAGGATCACCCAAACTGACTTTCTTGTGACCTTGCCATATTGTTTTTCCAAGCCTGGGAAAGTTCAGTTAGACTTAATTTCCTTCTGAGTCTTTATTTCCTGGTTATAGTCAACATATAAAAAGAGTAAACCAAGGAAGACAGGGTAAGGTAGCGGAGACACTGTAATGTAGTTAGTGTCAAAACGAGCCAAAAAGCAGGATAGTTCCTTCACATCCAGTAATACTCTCAGATGTTCAACAGAAAAAACGAACCAAACGTAGATAAAACAAATACGTTTAATGCATGTACGTTAGCGCTTTCACCCAAAAGGCTTCTTCAGACGTTTAAATACATATAAAAAAGAGGTGTATTTATATTAACACACTATAATCTGATTGGATGTCACCACTACGTAAACTTGATTAAAACGACCATGCTCATACAAACTCAAGTCATGGTATACCATTAAAAATAAATACAAGATAAGGACTAAACTACTCTATAAAACATTATAAAGTCCTTGCATATTATATAGCCCATTTTTAAAAGAACCAATATAAATAACCATTATAAAAATGCATATATATATATGTTTTGAAAATGAACTGCATTACATATATAAGTACATACTACAAAAAAAGAAACACTGGACTAGAAATATACATTTGTAAATATGACAGATGGGATTAAATCTATAGTAAAAAAGTGAGTGTCTAATAAAATGGGTGTGATGATAGATACATCACACGACATAAATTAATTACTTTCTCGGTCTATGACACTTCCTTTTCTTTAAAATAGGTTTTATGTTAACCTTGTCATTGAGGCCAGGGGGACGGTCCGCCTTGCATCTAATTATCCACCTCAGTTCACGTTCCAACGTGCAATTAACTAAATCACCACCCCTAATACTCTCAATTACTTCCTGTATCACTAAAAATAAAAAATTATGTTCAGGACCAGACTGTTTGACATGCTTGGCCAGGGCATTAGTGTCAGAACCAATTCTGATATGATACAAATGCTCTCTGATCCTTTCTTTGAGCATTCTATTGGTTTTTCCTATATAATAAGCGGTGCAGGCTTGGCACCTAGCTAAGTATATAACATTCTTAGTTAAACAACAGGTTCCTGTATTAAAATTGTATACAAAATTATTATGTGGATTAACAAAAGTCATGGAAGAGTCGATCGCATCACATTGATTTCATCTACCGCAGGGTTTGGTGTTATATTCAATATTCCTAGATTTAACCTGTGTATCAAAAATATTCCTGTAGCACAACATATTCCTAAGGTTAGGTTTGTTTTTATATATAACCTTAGGTCCATCACCTACCAGTGCACTCAAATCAGGATCTAGCTTTAATACATGCCAATGTTTGTTGAAAAAATTCCTAAAATGAGTAGCATCTCTGGTGTAAAACATGGGAGCCCTTAATGTTTGAAATGTATCCTTCACTACAACACTATCCCTCACAGTAGATTCAGAAAAATAGGGTTTAGCAGAGGAAGATCTTAATCCATCTACTTCCCTGATTTTCATATCTAATGCATCAATAGAATAACCTCTCTCCACAAACATATTCCTCAAATTGTTTAACTCATCTCGGTAACCTGTATAACTAGGATTCAACCTTGATGCCCTCATCAACTGGCCTTTCAATACGTTGTCAAAGACATATCTGGGATGCATACTCTGGCGATGGAGAAAGGTGTTCTTATAACAAGATTTCCTGTATACGCACGTGTTCAATAGGCCATTCTCCAGCCTATAGACACGAACATCCAAGAAATTGATAGAATCATGGGAATAACACAACGTGAACTTCAAAAAACTAGTTGAATGGTTGATCTTTTCAACAAACGACAAAAGATCTTGCACGGTACCATGCCAAATAAAAAAAAGGTCGTCCACAAACCTCTTGTAACAACCCACATGGTCCTTAAATTCACTAGTATGGAATAAAAACTCCTTCTCCCAATGGGCCATCACTATGTTGGCATAGCTATTGGCACATGGAGTGCCCATAGCTACGCCATCCTTCTGCATGTAAATAGCATCACCAAATACAAAAACATTCTTCTGTAAAATGGTCTCCATAAAGAGGCAAAGCATGTCTATCTTCTCCTCTGACATTGTGGACTGATCATGCAAAAAATATTGCATATACTTAACCCCTACCTCATTAGGGATCACAGTGAAGAGGCTCACCACATCAAGGGTAACTAATAAATAGTCGCCAGAGTCAGTCATCTCTTTCAAGTATGTGTATAATTCCAATAGGAATTGCTTACTGTCTCTCAAAATATGAGGGACTTTATTAATCAAAGGTCGTGTGAAATATTCTATATACACTGACATCGGTTCCGTTAACCAGCCTTGGCCTGCAACTATCGGTCTCATAGGTGGCTTAGTAAGAGATTTATGAACCTTGGGGAGGCCTTGAATCACAGGTATCCTTGGATTAGTGACCTTTAAATAATCATATAAGTCTTTAGATATCAAACTCGATGCAACCAAGTCATCAAGCATGAAATATACTTCAAAGACCATGTCAGTTATCCTCTTCATATCTACCCTTTGATAGAATGCCACATCGCCTAATAATTCCATCATAACACCTATATACATAGTGGTGTCCATTATTACTATAGACCCACCCTTGTCAGCTGGTCTAATAGCTACACTAGTGTCCGCTACCAAGGTATCCAGAGCTCGTCTCTGTCTATAACTTAAATTAGATGGATTCTTAGGTTTATTGCCTTCCTCAAAGTATGAATAAATCTCATTTTCAACCAACTTAGAAAATACATCCAATAAAGGATGTAATTGAGGTATATACAGGCTATTATTACGGAAATCCCTACCATCATATACATCATTCCTCTGTCCAAAGTCAAACTTCAACTGTATATTCCTAATATATGCCTTCATATCAATGATCGAATCAGCCAAATCTGCATTTCTGGTCGGAACGAAACTGAGTCCTTTATTCAAAACCTGTTCCTCATATGTGGTAAGAGTCCTATTAGATATGTTAATAACTAACGTGTCACTGTTCTTTCCCACATTTTCTTGATTGTTGGGCCATAGGTTTCATTGCCAGAACCCTTCCTCTTCTGGCGGCCCCTGCTCATAGACCTGTTCCTCCCTGCCCGTTGTTGTTGAGCTATAGGGAAAGGAGTATAAGTGTTCTGTCCAATGGGGCTGGGTGGATTGACCTCACCTATGTGTGTCTTTCTCCTCACCACCATCTCCACACTGGAATCACTTCTTATGTCATTATTATCACTATTAGGGGCTCTATTACCTACATTAACAATACTGCCCATTTGCACTGATGCTTGTATTTGTACATTCTTAGCTGCAGAACGTTCCCCACTGTCACAAACATTCTCAATAACAAGGCGTTCCCCACCATCACAAACATTATTATTCAAAGTACACATTTCATTAGATAAACCATCCACATTATTAACAATCCTCTTATCATGTCCAAGTCCATCAATAATCACAGTAGATGTCCTGTCGCGTCTGGTAACAGAGCCATTATGTTCCATTCTGTCCCTGTTATCCTGGAATCTCGGCCAAGTAAAAACGTTGTTATTTTTAAAATCAGCTGTGTCCCTCATTATCTTAGTCTTCTTTTGCTCTAATATACGTTTCTCAAACAGAGATACGTTATCGAGCAACCTATCAAGTCTAACGTCTGTTTGTAAATCAGCGTACCTCATTCTAATATTATCGTACATATCATTCACTGAATTTCGAAGCAAGTTCTCTTCAGAAGAGTGAAAGTCATTGAGTAGACGCATGTAATTGAAACTCAACTCAAGGTTGAGTTTCTGCCATTTAAAAAGTAATTCTGGATGTGCATTACCTGAAGTAGGCATCTTGAGCACACGTAGTCCACATGGCACAATCTGCTTCGCCAAGCAGACTTCAAAATGCTGGCGCTGCAATTGTAGCTTCTTTAATTTCAAAAAATCGGCCTCCAAACGACCCAAATCCTCGGTTAAATTAGCATTACTATTCGTATCTCCATGCGAATCCAATAATGGTTCATACGACATCAACAAGTTCTCCATACCCGATACACAATTCCTGAAGCATTCACCCTTCCGGTTCAGCTGGTCAACGTTCACCGGAACATAAGGCAGCTCAATATTTCCAGTTTCAGTATCCGCCATCCTCCTAGGTTCGTGCACCAAAATCAAATAAACGATAGCAGCATAAACAAATGCACACGACCAAAGGAGCCATAACCCTGATGTCAAAGTCTGAGCAAATAAGTAAACCAAGGAAGACAGGGTTAGGTAGCGGAGACACTGTAATGTAGTTAGTGTCAAAATGAACCAAAAAGCAGGATAGTTCCTTCACATCCAGTAATACTCTCAGATGTACAACAGAAAAAACGAACCAAACGTAGATAAAACAAATACGTTTAATGCATGTACGTTAGCGCTTTCACCCAAAAGGCTTCTTCAGACGTTTAAATACATATAAAAAAGAGGTGTATTTATATTAACACACTATAATCTGATTGGATGTCACCACTACGTAAACTTGATTAAAACGACCATGCTCATACAAACTCAAGTCATGGTATACCATTAAAAATTTCATATTTTGAGAGACAGTAAGCAATTCCTATTGGAATTATACACACACTTGAAAGAGATGACTGACTCTGGCAACTATTTATTAGTTACCCTTGATGTGGTGAGCCTCTTCACTGTGATCCCTAATGAGGTAGGGGTTAAGTATATGCAATATTTTTTGCATGATCAGTCCACAATGTCAGAGGAGAAGATAGACATGCTTTGCCTCTTTATGGAGACCATTTTACAGAAGAATGTTTTTGTATTTGGTGATGCTATTTACATGCAGAAGGATGGCGTAGCTATGGGCACTCCATGTGCCAATAGCTACGCCAACATAGTGATGGCCCATTGGGAGAAGGAGTTTTTATTCCATACTAGTGAATTTAAGGACCATGTGGGTTGTTACAAGAGGTTTGTGGACGACCTCTTTTTTATTTGGCATGGTACCGTGCAAGATCTTTTGTCGTTTGTTGAAAAGATCAACCATTCAACTAGTTTTTTGAAGTTCACGTTGTGTTATTCCCATGATTCTATCAATTTCTTGGATGTTCGTGTCTATAGGCTGGAAAATGGCCTATTGAACACGTGCGTACACAGGAAATCTTGTTATAAGAACACCTTTCTCCATCGCCAGAGTATGCATCCCAGATATGTCTTTGACAATGTATTGAAAGGCCAGTTGATGAGGGCATCAAGGTTGAATCCTAGTCATACAGGTTACCGAGATGAGTTAAACAATTTGAGGAATATGTTTGTGGAGAGAGGTTATTCTATTGATGCATTAGATATGAAAATCAGGGAAGTAGATGGATTAAGATCTTCCTCTGCTAAACCCTATTTTTCTGAATCTACTGTGAGGGATAGTGTCGTAGTGAAGGATACATTTCAAACATTAAGGGCTCCCATGTTTTACACCAGAGATGCTACTCATTTTAGGAATTTTTTTAACAAACATTGGCATGTATTAAAGCTAGATCCTGATTTGAGTGCACTGGTAGGTGATGGACCTAAGGTTATATATAAAAACAAACCTAACCTTAGGAATATGTTGTGCTACAGGAATATTTTTGATACACAGGTTAAATCTAGGAATATTGAATATAACACCAAACCCTGCGGTAGATGTAATCAATGTGATGCGATCGACTCTTCCATGACTTTTGTTAATCCACATAATAATTTTGTATACAATTTTAATACAGGAACCTGTTGTTTAACTAAGAATGTTATATACTTAGCTAGGTGCCAAGCCTGCACCGCTTATTATATAGGAAAAACCAATAGAATGCTCAAAGAAAGGATCAGAGAGCATTTGTATCATATCAGAATTGGTTCTGACACTAATGCCCTGGCCAAGCATGTCAAACAGTCTGGTCCTGAACATAATTTTTTATTTTTAGTGATACAGGAAGTAATTGAGAGTATTAGGGGTGGTGATTTAGTTAATTGCACGTTGGAACGTGAACTGAGGTGGATAATTAGATGCAAGGCGGACCGTCCCCCTGGCCTCAATGACAAGGTTAACATAAAACCTATTTTAAAGAAAATGAAGTGTCATAGACCGAGAAAGTAATTAATTTATGTCGTATGATGTATCTATCATCACACCCATTTTATTAGACACTCACTTTTTTACCATAGATCTAATCCCATTTGTCATATATAATATTTACAAATGTATATTTCTAGTTCAGTGTTTCTCTTTTTTTGTAGTATGTACTTATATATGTAACATATATATATATATGCATTTTCATAATGGTTATTTATATTGGTTCTTTTAAAAATGGGCTATATAATATGTACAGGACTTTATAATGTCTCATAGAGTAGATTAGTCCTTATCTTGTATTTATTTTTAATGGTATACCATGACTTGAGTTTGTATGAGCATGGTCGTTTTAATCAAGTTTACGTAGTGGTGACATCCAATCAGATTATAGTGTGTTAATATAAATACACCTCTTTTTTATATGTATTTAAACGTCTGAAGAAGCCTTTTGGGTGAAAGCGCTAACGTACATGCATTAAACGTATTTGTTTTATCTACGTTTGGTTCGTTTTTTCTGTTGAACATCTGAGAGTATTACTGGATGTGAAGGAACTATCCTGCTTTTTGGTTCGTTTTGACACTAACTACATTATAGTGTCTCCGCTACCTAACCCTGTCTTCCTTGGTTTACTTATTTGCTCAGACTTTGACATCAGGGTTACGGCTCCTTTGGTCGTGTGCATTTGTTTATATAAAAAGAGTGTATGTATATTATACCAGGAAACAAAAGAAAAAGGAAAGTAATCTTCTGTTTTCTAAACCTAGTGAGCAACTAATTGTGTGTGTGTGTGTGTGTGTGTGTGTGTGTGTGTGTGTGTGTGTGTGTGTGTGTGTGTGTGTGTGTGTGTGTGTGTGTGTGTGTGCATGTGCGTGCGTGTATTCTTTATGACATTCAAGTTTACAAACCAAAGGATTGTTATATTTCATTAGCTAGCTATTCTGCAATGAGAATATTGCTTTCGGAAATGCGGATACCTGTTAATAATCTGAACTTACATTCTGATTTAAGCATTGTGTGGGCATTATATACAGAAAATAAAGAAAACTGAGTTTCTATAGTCAAAATCATGGAAATACATCACTTTTTGAAAAACAAATATATTTAATTATGCCAAAAGCTGCTGTAATTCTTCATTAATTACAAACATGAATTCATGACATCATATAAAGAATTAGCAAGCAACATTAATTTTACTGAAGAGAAGAAATGCAAGTAAATATAAAGTTTTTAATAATATGTACATACCGCAATGTCTCCTCAAGTTTTTCCTTTTTTATTGCCAACTGTATAGTATCAGATCCAGATTAAACTAATCCTTTTCATTTACTTGTTGCCTTTATAATGGGAAAAAACTTTTTTCTTTGCAGAATAATTGCCTCGCTGTTGTCAGTGTTGTAAACATTATTACTGGATATTTAAGGAAAAGAAGGCTATGACTGCAATGAATGGTGATATTGAAATAGTTAAATTAGCCTAGTTTGCAGCTCTCATGAATTTCCCATCTTGAATGTTGTTGTTGTCTTTTGGCTTTTCCCGGTTAGGGATCGCCACAGCGGAACTCCGGTCCACTAATGATTGGCAGTAGATTTTGATGAATGCCGAGGTGCCAGCTCGACATTCAACCTTCAACGAAGGCACACCCATTTACTCATGTCTTTCAAACGCCCACCCAACTGTGGGGAGGACATGCAGACTCCACACAGAAAGCAGTCCCTGCACTCCAGCCAAGAATCGAACGGGAGAACCTCTTGCTGTGAGGCAACAACGCTACCGCTGCACCACCACGGAATAATTTCCTATCTTGAATATACTGTATAAAGCTGTCTGCTTTGCAACTTCTGAGATTCACTTACTGTGTTCAGACGCAGCTACCAATTTGCCCCAAATTATTAAACAGAAGTGGCAGTTAGACATTGAATGAAATTGAAGTCTACTATGGTGGAGATGAACAGTGGTGGTGGACTGCATCCAGTGTCAGTGGGGGGCAGAAGAGGTTTGGTCCTGGTAATATGGGCATGAAAAAGCCAGAAGAAAAAAAAATACATTTGTTTATAACTGTGCGCAAATATTAATAATCATTATAGACTGGAAGAAGCAAGATAGTTGGGTCTACAGCATTTCTAGTGGCAATGGGACACAGTGTAAGTAATCTTTCTTGGATGATTTAGGTGTTTTGACTGCAAACAATGTATCACCTGTCTGTACCACATGCTGCATTTTTAAGCTATGCTTCAGGTTTGCTCTAAAGATCCTAGCTAGGATCAGCAGATTTATGTGGTAGTATTAAGGTTCAGCTCATACTGTTTGAGGCATTAAACTTTAAGTGGTTTGTTCTTTCTGTTTTTGATCCTCTCATGGTTTACTGTTTATATTTATTTCCATGCTACTTTATTAATTCTCATGCTCCATGCTTACATTTAAGACACCAGAAACTTGAGAGACAGGGATTGGTGTGTATTAGTTGTATACATTTATTTTTCTAACCAATAGCACACTCACAAGTATAGCACGGCAACATGAATGTGCTGGTAGGATCGCAGTCAACTCAGCAACTGTTCTATGCATTACGGGAAATAAGCATAATCAATCTAATACAGAACATACCGATCACAGCTATTTTCTCCTAATTTAAGAAGAGAATTAAATTCCACTTGAGCTTAGACACTGTCTGCATTATAACATTTGCTAAGACATATTTTTCATTTTGAGAACATGCAACATTAAAGCCATTTGGCATTACTTTATAATAGTTTACATTTCTCACTAACAAAGAAAATATATTTCCAGATTATACATACTTTCTTCTTAGCAGTTGTTTTTATTTATCTGCGTATGGAACCATCAAAGATCTCAGTACCTCACCAAAATATTTATCACATAACTTCTTAAAATCATTCTCACCAGAATGGGATACAAGGGTACTATTTTTTTCTAAAAATACAATTTTGGTTATCATGCCTATTTCTGATACCATGTCTCTTTTAGGTACACCATGAACAGTCTAGTCATTTCACTCAGCAGACAATGACTCAGTCTTTCATTTCTTTACATACACCTAGTTGCAGCCATTGTGTGCCTATTTCTGATGACTGCTACTCAGTTTCATCATTTCTGGAAGGTCCTGTATGTTTTTGCAATTTCTCCTTATTACACTACAATCATCATGTTGGTTTGTGTGACACCCATGCACTGGCCCAATAATCAAGGAGCCTCAATCCTCACCACTAACACCAGTGAGGGACGTGCACATTGGGGGGATAACAAGTACACATACAGTATAATTTCCCTTAAGAACACAGTCAATCTGGGATGGTTTCTCCCCTTTTCTCCAGATACCCAATAAGACTCCCCACTGGCTCAGCTATAGCGTCCAGATCTTAGCCTAGTGGTCAAGCTAAAACCTCCAGCACCCTTCTCTGTCCAACCAGTGCTTCATGTCCCTGCCCAAGTAGCTGACATACAAGACACTTTAGGATTTTATTTAGATAGAAAACACACAGACACTCCTGGGCAAGGCTGGCACAAGTTTTTCAGCTATGACCCCTTTCTGCCCAGGCTATAAGGTAATACCGACTGCCACCAACCACTATTATCAGCTACTTTAAGGCCATTCCCAAAGGGCGACCAATTTCGCTGTGTAATATTACTATTATCCAAATAGTAAGTTGGGCGGCGCAGTGGTGCAGTGGTTAACATTGTCACCTCACAGCAAGAGGTTCTCCGGTTCGATTCTCGGCTGGGGTGCCTTCTGTGTGGAGTTTGCATGTTCTCCCTGTGTTCACGTGGGTTTCCTCCGGGTACTCCGGTTTCCTCCCACATTCCAAAGACATGCATCTGGAGCATTTCTCCCTGGGCCTCCGCTGAAAACAGGCTCTGTGGAACCTAGTCGGACTTTCCCGGTCAACAAATGATAAATAAATAAAGAAATAAATAAATAAAATAAATAAGTGTGCCAAATAGCAAGGCTAATGGAGTGGTTGGGACAGTATCACTGAATACATGAAATGTACTCTAAAAGCTTACATTATCTCTATGCAATACAGCCACAGTTGAAAGGTTTAAAATATGTAATAATAAATAATAAAAACACAAGACAAATCTCATCAGTTCAACACAGTGCTAATCAAGAGTTCAGAAATCACAGGAAACTTTAAAACAATATTGTAGGATAGTCTGACATAAATATAGAGAACAGCTAAACTAATCTGGCTAAATTCCTATCTAAATCTAAGAGAAATCACTGTCCTAATAACTTTTCTTACAAGGCAAAGTGCTGGTGAGTTGTTGTCAGCTACAGACAAAATCCAAAATACTCAATCTTTCTCTCTGAAAAAGTCTTAAATTGATAACACCCAGTATTGTTGAGTCATTTCACATTACATCATTTTTATCACTTCTCCTTTAGTTTGCAGGCTAACAGAAACTCAAAATTTACATTTCTTTGTGAGCTGCACCTGGCCAGGAATCCACAGCAATAAAATACACTTTTGCATGTACAATCTAGCAATGATCTCTGTCTTAAAACAAAAGAAAGAATTAGCTGGTCCAGACATCCTGTCTCCGAGCCTGAGATTAAACACACTTGCAATTCTTTACTTAACAGCTTTCTTCCAGCAGGGTGCATTGCGATTACATTTTTTTCAGCATATAACACAGTTTTCTTACATTTAGTTTTCTTACATTTGTAAAAGCAAGCATGTGAATTATATTAATATTTACAATGACATATAATTATCTACAAAATTCTTTCTAGCTAGGCTGGCAGCCTTCACAGTTTGCATATGATTTCTGCTTTGGAAAGCGTCACACCTGTTCCTCCATCTCTTTTCCCTGCCTAATTTCTGATAAACTCTCTGAACTGGATTCAAGTCAGGTAAGAAACCTACTGAGTGTCTTTTTGTCATATGGACATTTTCAAGTCGCCTTCTAGTTATATTGTTCAGCAGTTTTATGTGTAATACTCTTTGACAACTTATCTCAAGCATTGGAATTGTTCATATTGTAAGCCTGAGATCAGCTGTTCTGGACTCACTGAAGCAGCACTTTAGGTGTACATCTGGGTAGTTAAGTGTTTTTCTTGGATATTTGCACTTTTTGCAGTAGTATTTGTTCAAGGGTAATGCAAGCTTGACTTTGTATGAACAAAACTATAATACTTTACACATTGTAAAACTCTTCGGAAATGACGTGAATTGAGTTTCTCAATAACAAGCTTGATAAGATTTCCACATCTGGAGGCATTGCTTTAAACTGGGATATGACTTGTTGACTCATTATTGCAAGTAGGTTGACTGTCATGTGATTTCCACATCTGGAGGCATTGCTTTAAACTGGGATATGACTTGTTGACTCATTATTGCAAGTAGGTTGACTGTCATGTGATTTCCACATCTGGAGGCATTGCTTTAAACTTGGATATGACTTGTTGACTCATTATTGCACGTAGGTTGACTGTCATGTGATTTCCACATCTGGAGGCATTGCTTTAAACTGGGATATGACTTGTTGACTCATTATTGCGCGTAGGTTGACTGTCATGTGATTTCCACATCTGGAGGCATTGCTTTAAACTGGGATATGACTTGTTGACTCATTATTGCAAGTAGGTTGACTGTCATGTGATTTCCACATCTGGAGGCATTGCTTTAAACTTGGATATGATTTGTAGACTCATTATTGCAAGTAGGTTGACTGTCATGTCTTTTGAGTAATAGTCAACTACTATTAAGATTACTATTATTAGTGTTACTACTACTACTACTACTACTACTACAACTGTTGCTACTATTTCACTTTCTCATTATATTCGCATTAGTTTGCTTCAATTTTTTGCAGTGGTCCTTTTGGCATTGGGCACATAATAGGCATGTGTAGCTTGTGTTCAATACAGAACTGATCTACCCCACCTTGGTTATATGACCACTTAAGAATTTCTGTTCATCTGAGCACTTGGACAGCCATTGATAGCCTTCATGGATTTATCTCAAGACTTTAATCTTTTTTCTGAAATTGGCATCACAGTCAGATCCTGACAGAACTAGGGACCATAATGCTCTGACAAGTGAACACTCACAACAAAGTATTTGTCCAAGCAACAAATTGTGAGTGAACATTCACTTGGCAACTCATTATGACTACAGCCAATATGATTCCTTAATTTCTTCTTTGAGGATGTAGATGGGTATAGAAATTAATGGTTTCTGATGTGCCTGCACCTGGAAACTACCCAGATCCAGGTCATAGAGTATTAATCAAAACCTCCTAGATAGATGTAATTTGGGCAGCATACTTTTCATAGCCAACTTGGATGCTGTGTCCTACAAGGTAGGCAGGGTAATCCTCTCTCTCTTGGCTTCACCCTTTAGGTGTTTCAGATTAACACAGAATCTCACTTCCCCATTTTTCATATTACTGACACCATTGTAGCACACCAGGTTGATAGGATCTCTTTTTTTCCGTCACCATGGGAACTGCATTTGATTTACCTGATCTCTTACCTCACAGAAGATGGGGAATGCTATTCGTCATGGCACACTGCTGGCATAATGAACTGCACTGGGCTTCAAGCAGTGCTTTATTGGCTCACATTTAAGGAATCCAGCATCATCAAACACATCAGCACTTATATATTCAGTTTGAGCAATCAAGCCTAATTTACATGCAATGATTTTACTCAGCAAATTGTACACATAAGGACCCAACAATACATACATCCAGTGCTTATAGTTATGCTCTTTCTACTCAAGTATGGCTAGGATCTCTCAAGGACACTTTGACATGTTTGATCTTACACACAAAAGGAACATATCTCACTTTATTGCAGTTGCTGTAGCTTCTGCTTTGAGATAAACACAGCTTGAACTCATTATGCACATGGTCACATCCAGTACTCTTTTTTCTTGCTTCCATTCTTTCTTGTTTTCACTTGAACATCTACAATTGTCACCTCATGCATTGTATACTGCTCAATGCATGTTTGTTATTTCTCTTACCTTGCTTGTCACTCTCATGTCTGTACTTTGTCTTTAAATGCCTTCAGACCAGTGAACAACTTGTAGTGCTTTTAAATTTGGCTCCAACTGTATGACATCCCATGGTCTGCATGGTCTGCAATGTCCACGAAAATCATGCCTCATATCTAGTCATCTTTACTGCCACCAAGCTCACAGTTTTTGACTAGTTTATACAAATGTCTCATGAACATGACTGCAGACTTGCCAGTTTTCTGAACACATTAATGAAAGTAAGCTGTTTCATGATTTCTGTTAGGCAGAACATGTCGATTGGGCCTTTAATTCACTGCCTCAAATGATTAGGCTTGCTCCTTATCAAATGCAAAAATCAGCAGAAATAACCTCAAAGATCCTCTTGATCAATTGTGCTGATATTCTGCCACGTGCAAACCTTTTTATTTTTTTTATATATTAGCCATATTGATGCTTGTATAAAGTCCAATAACTCTGGTGGACTGAATTGTTTTCATTTAATGTAATTTTCTCTTTGCCTCCATTTCAGCTGATTGCCAACTCACCTGAGTGACAATCATAATGAAATGTCAGTAAAACATTTTGAAGAGCTTGTCACACTGTAAAGAAAAAAAAAAGTATCTCATTCTTTCTCCATATTATCCCCTGCTCTTACTTTTAAGATACCAAAACTTGTGGATTAGTTTATTGCCTTTATTTTGCCTACTAATAGTATTTAAAACAACAACACAGAAGCAGGCATGTCTTGTCAAGATCCTAGCAACTTCTTCAGTAGTTCCCGCATCTACCTATAACAAATGACTACATTTCTCCTTAGGTGTCATCTACAGCCTGTTAAAATGGGACACACTCCCCCATGAAAACAAAATCAAGCAGCCTAACTACACACTTAGAAACATCCAATAAGATAACATTATCCGCATTAATCCTCATTTTAAAGCTTCCACAGGAGAAGAAACTACAGTTATTTAGAAACAGACTAAAAGAACAACTGTTGAAGGACAACAAATGATCTTTCTGCCATGACAAGACTAGTCCCATGAGATCATGTTGTAATCACCTCTTTCTTGTAAAGATACACTTTTAACAAATGACCACTGGTTGGATACCTGCCTTCATTGTGTATACTTTACATAATGATAACACTTGTATTTATAATTGGAAATAACATACAAATGTATCTTGTTACTGTACAATGTGCAACTCTGTACATATAATTTTATGTTTGTGTCTTGCACCATTGTGCCAGGTTTGTAGTTGAAAAGGGTCTGCTGACCAGTCCATTTACCTACTCGTCAAACTGAAATAAAATTGAACAAATAAATAAACTACCTGAGGCACTATGGCAAACCAATTCAGGTTTACTGAGGTATGATCAGTCTAACACAGAACACACTGATCATTACTATCATTTGGTATCACCACACTTCTAAACATTATTTTATCTAAAAACTTCTTTTTCATCCTCATTTTAACCACAACTTATTTAATCCACCCAAAAATGTCACGTGCCAATTTGTGCACCATTTGTCAGTTTTCAAACTATATTTACAATATGATAGCCATTTTGAAATGCATCTGGTGGAGTTTTGATGTTGTCTTTAAGTTATTTGGTTCCAGTTTGTGTTCCTACAGGCATTTAGAGCCAGTAATGGAGAGAGTTCTCCCCTGTTGAAACCTTGCCAGTGGCAATAAAGTGAGATAACACCAGATTTCACTTTCAGACAACTGTTCTCCTGATTCTTTACCATATATCACGTGCCAAAATGCAGCACCTCGTGTTGGCGCAATGGTGCAGTGGTAGCGGTAGTGTTGTCACCTCACAGCAAGAGGTACTTTGGTTCAATTCTCAGCTGGGGTGCCTTCTTTGCAGAGTCTGCATGCCCTCTGGGTGCTCTGGTTTCCTCCCACATTACAAAGATGTGTGTCTGGAGTATTTCTCCCTGTGCCTCTGCTGAAAATTGGCTTCATACCAAGTCAGACTTTCCTGGTTAACAAAGGTTAAATAAATCAAAATCTAAGCACCCCTCTTGTTGTGCTACATATAGGTACTATACACCTGAGTGCTGCTGTGCTGCCATTAGTGGACAGCAACTGGCAGATAGTGTTTTATCTGCATCTTAACAGACACACACATCCTCATACATAAACACACATATACATGCACACACACACAAACACACAGCATCCTGTACTCATACCTCTTAGCCTCTTAGTGCAGGAAATCTGGATAAAGCCTAAAATAATGGGGGGGGGGTACAGATAAAATAGGGACAGATTTTAAATGTTACTCTTATAAGCTTAGAAAGTTTCTAGATTAACAGTATTTGTGTTAGTATGCATTTCCTGAAAGATATTAAGACTGACACTCAAATGTATGTCATTATTTAGTGACGTTAATCCATAGTGATTTGCCAGCAAACCACATGAGGAACAGATCAAAAATATGAGGCAAAATCTGGACATTCTACAAAAATGTGTACAGTCGAGAGCTATGCATATACTGCTTCTACAAAAACTGTACTACTGACCTGTGGAGGAAGGTGGCTATTGATGAGCCCCTACTACTGTCACTGTAGTGTGCAAGTGGCTACACCAGTAGATTCAGGTCACTTTAAACCTAGTGATGCAGCTACCAGTATTATTATAAGCCCTGTATGCTGTCTTTGGCATGACAGTGGGGTACTGTGTTATTCATGCACTTGTGTATGCTGTGGATAGCCTGCACAGTAACATCTCCAATGAGCAGACCACACAGGGCACAAGTTGACACATTGTGGAGACTGCAACACATGCTGTAAATCCCACAAACATTCCAAATGTTTAAGCAGCGAACATGAGATTTGTTCCTCCTTTGTGGTTTCTCTGCTTAGTCTTTCCAGTTTGGTACAGCCTACCTGTTTATGCCTACTGTTTTTGGACAAAACAGTTTGATGGGTTGCATGTCCATTGCTTGCACTAATTGTACAAGTCAAGGAATCGGTTGCATGAACTACCTGTAGCTTGGGCGACCTGAGTTGTAGCTGAACAACCAGTAGATTCTCCATTATATTAATAAATACACTAGCATACTATGAATATAATCAACATGTCCCACTCTGGTGCTACTGATTTCTCTGTATAGAGCAACACATACTATATTAATTCAACTGCCTCTGCCTCAAGTGGTTATCAACTGTCACAGATCTTGTGAAAAAAGAAAAACTAGATTAAGGAATATTTAAATAATTTGCTACAGTAATTGTTGTAACAGTAGTAACTCCAGATATGTGACGGATGACCTAGCCTTTAATACACTCTGCCTCAGTTCTACTCCCTTTATAAATGATAACCAAGTTTCCCACCTACAGTACAAGCTATAAGACCACTTAGCTGGAAAATATGACATCATATGTACAACTGAAGTCATCCAAACTTTTTCATCTTATCTAAATGCATTACTTTTCAGACATGTCTTTCAGTTGCCTTCAGATTAGAAAGTGCGTGTATGTTTTGAAAGTAACAAAACAGACTATTTTTATCTCCTTCTCAAGAATGTGTTGCTTTTCTGTAATTGTTCAATGTGTTCTTTGTGTGCTGATCAGTGGCATGATTCTACAGTACCTCCATCCTCATTTTTTTCGTCTTTAAAAGTATTGCTGTTTTGGATTTTTATCTTCCTATAAAATCTAACACTGGGATTCAAGAAGCTCGGTGCAAGGATGGTTTTAGTCTTGTGCCAAGCATTGGCACTACAGATGGCACAGCAGCACCATATGAATATGTATGAGGGTGTGCTGCCACACCCTCAACGTGCACAGGAAATGTGTGTGAGTGCAGGAGGCATGTACAAGTGCTCTACGGAGGCATAAACATGCCCCGACACTTGCAAAACCTACTATGCCTACTAGTAGAGCCTGCAGCTAATAGTAATTCATTAAGTCAGTGTCTGTGGATACCGAAATGTATGCTAAGCATACAAGAGTGTCCACGAACAGTGAAATAAAATCAAAGTAGTAAACACACAAGCACATAGTGAAATGTAGAGCCCTGTCCCTAGAACTGTCATAATTAGATTCCCTGTCCCTGTGTCCCTATTATACATTTGAATTGCAGCAATAGTGTAGGTGTAAGCAAAGCACAGCATGTCAGCACGCCGCCGCCCTCTGCCGAGCGTAGCTTACACATCATATTCATTCAAATAGTGAAAAACATGCGGAATCAACGTTAGTGTCCGTTAGTGTCAATAGTGTAGTGTTTAGAGCATCCGCCTATCAAGCAGGCAGTCACGGTTCGAGCGCAACAATAGCACATATAATTTTCCATGTGGAATGAATGTTATTTTGCCATAAAACTGACATAAGAGTATCACATGAGATATTTAACTTAAATATAATTCAAGCAAAGTGACACTGTCATATAGAATAAGGTACTAGTAAGCAGGTGTAAGCACAAATAAGCAGCAGTAAACACATATAAGTACCAGTAAGCAAGTCTGAGTGCTCTTTTGCGGGTCTAAGCAGTGCCCAGCATAGGAAATGTATATAAGTATATACAGATATATAATATATATATATATATATATATATATATATATGTGTGTGTGTGTGTGTGTGTATATATATATATATATATATATATATATATATATATATATATATATATATATATATATATATATATATATATATATATATATATATATATATATATATATATATATATATATATATATATATATATATATGAAGAAAGAACGACGTAACAATAAAGCATACAAAAGGAATGAGAAGGGAATCAACAGCAACCGCAGTATTATATAGCGCTGTCAGTGTATGTCATAGCCAGCTGGGCAGGAGTGAGCAAAGCACTGCTACTCACATCACAGGTAGGATATCACCAGTGGGAGTAACATTGTTGATTTCCTAAGTCTACTTTACACACAGAAGGTAGTCCCTGATGGAACTACCCAAAAACTGATAGACCATTTGGCCTACCAACCATTACACAAGCAAAGGCAGGTATGTTCAAGGACTAAATGGTGGGAGAGCCTGAGAATACATGGGTTGGGACAACGTACATGTAGGGCCCCTAATGCTCTGGAGAGGGCAATGTGAGGAGGTGTGTCTTTGTTGTGATAACAAGTGGACAATGGATGGTATGCATGTATTTTGAACACGGGTGGGGTGGAGGAACTATGGGTATGAAATTATGGAGCCAGGCATGCCAGGGTTGTTTGGGATAGTTCTAATTGGACCACCCCATCGAGGTCAGCAAGTTCGTTATAGGTATATATGCATACAATCATGCAGACATCAATATGTAGACGTACTTTCTTTGCAACACATTCATTCCATTTGCAGACATATATAACATGAATGTGCCCTTACAAACCTCGACAGTAGATAGAATAATAGGTTGTGCAGAAGAAGGACGGGACAAAACTGCTAAAACGCAGAAGTGTGTACAATGTCCGAAGTCAGTGCTGTGCTGAAAATAATCAGATGTGAGGACTTCCCCACACATGGAATCATTCCTGTGATCTGCCTGCTATGGCAATGCCAATTACTAAACCGGTCTATTTGTAAAAGAAATACGCTGAACATGTACATAATTAGGCTCTCATGTGTAACGTGTGTGTTACCACATAGTCATACATATTAATTTATTGTAGTGTCATGTTAACGGGAGTAAGGATGTAATGAAGTATAGAGTCTAATCTTGACATAAATATATGTGTGTCCATGTGGGACAACCTAAAAATTGCGAAAAGTATTCTGTTGGTGGCTCACATCACCAATGTTTGTGAACTAAGCGTTTGGGAGTTCTGAGGATACGTGGAATGAGTCAACCGATGGGATGGGTCTGTAGGAGTAGGGAGTGGCCAATGTGTAGTGGTGTGGATACACTGCGAATCCGACTGGAGACAGGATGACAGCAATGTTAGTAAGGCATTGGGGTGTGTGTTTGGGGAACCAGGAGCCATGGGTATATGGGTATATATGCAAATGAAACAGCACTGCAATTGTGTATTGGTTAGAGCAACCCCCTAACAAACAGACATTCTCATACCGAATCCTACTGTATCATACACCATTTACCATCGGTAATCCGTACATGAACATAGTCTGCTGTATAACCTACAAAATATCAATTAAAACTTAACAGGAGTGAAGTGACAGTGTCATAATGAATAAGGCACTAGTAAGCAGGTCAAGCATATATAAATACCACGTTGAAAGGTAAATTAAAAATGCTGGTTACTGCCACAGCACGCTTGCTTATAAAAAAGATAAGTAAATGGGTAAATAACTCAAGCAAGCGTTGACAGAGACAAAGGTTTGTGATCTGAAGAAGCTACTAGTTAGTGAAAGTGCTTATCGTGGTTTATCTGTGTAATAAACTGAATTATTTGTCTCAGAAGACCGGATTACTTGGATTTTTTACACATAGAAGGTTATTTCTCACTCTGTCAACGCTTGCTTGAGTTATTTATCCATATATAAATACCAGTAAGCATGTGTAAGTGCATTTGCACGGGGTATGTATTGCTTTACAGACACACGCACATGTACGTCATATTAGGACCGCCCCGGGGATGTAAGTTATATTCCAAAATGGGCATAGCAGACGTCCATACCACTCAACCCCTAAGAGCACATTCACTGGACAGGACATAAACCATTGGGGGAACAAATAGGGACCATACCTCTGAACTGTCCCCGATTTCCAGGGACGTCCCAGATTTCGACTCAGTTTCTAACTCTGCCCCACGTAATCCCTCCTAAAACTAGTGACATTTGTAGGAAAGGTGGTAAATTATGTGTAACGAATAACAACAATTAAGAGTTATAAACATCATTTACCTCAGAAAATGTGTATGAATTCATATGCTCTGAGTCTGTCAATGTGTCAGGTTAATAGCACCAATAATTTAATAGCACCAATAATTTAAATGTGTCCCTGATGTTGTTATGACGTGTCCCTGATTCAGTTTGTATATTTCCCCAATCGTATGAGAGGTCTGATATGGACAGAAAGCACATATTCCACTGACAACCTTAGAAAGATGATAGAATATTAGGTATGCAGTAGCATGACTCGGCTGAAGGATGTTGGTACCAAAACCCAATTATTTGTTTGTATTGAAGAGTGTCAGTTCCCATGTATTAGCCAGATGGGTGCAGATTGTAAGAGGAGCACACCAATAATATGAATCAAACTCTGGACAGGCCGCAGTTTCTGTACAGTCGAACGGCATGCTGTTGACTAATGGGCAGCCATTCCCGATACTGTAGGCATGTAATCCAATGTAATAGGCATCACAAGGTAATATTGTAGTCCTCACTCCCAAGCAGGGGCATGAGTGTCAGATGCAAACACCTAATGCAGTGCATTTGCAAGTTCGAGAGCAAGTGGGTCTAAGCCTGTTTGGCCGCCAGTATGAGAGTATTACACTGGTAAAGCAATGTAGAGGCTAAATGAATGTAAGAAACTGTAACCAGAGGTTAGCATTGCTTAGCACCACACAAACCCACACACACCTGCTCACAACTGCTTTAATGTGCCTTAATCACACCGTATCCAATGGCCTTGTTCTGCCCAGCAAGAAAATAAACGGCCTCTGCAAGTCTTGAAACCAGGACCCTGCACACACAGCTATTGTGATTTAACACTAATTCATGGCAGATATACAGACATCGGACCTTATCACAAACATATCATCCAGCGCAGTAATTCAACAGTATAGGAAATGTATTCCATCATGTAGATGTATGTGTGAGTGTTTATGTCCAGCATATAGATACATACATATATATAGATATATCAGGAACATCCCATGTAACAACAAAGCATTACAAAGGAATGAAAAGGGAAACACCAGCAATGCCTGTATTATGTAGTGGTGTCGTCCTATGTAATATCAAGACTCCCTCAGACAGATGTGTCAGACATACACGCAAACATTTGTACATTGGCCATATACATCACTCTGTGCATGTTATTTACATTAACACAACAGTTCCTGTCCAATCATTATGTGAGAACAGTACTCTTATAAGGTGCTGTGTGTGACATCATCATGATAAAGGTAAATGGGGTAACCATAGAAGGACTGGTAGTGTACAATGGGGTCGTCTGCATCACATGTCCTGGAACATTTAGGAGTTATGTGCATACTAGGATTGTGCGCCTGAGAGACAGGGGTGAGGACATCTGCAGTATGTTGTGATGCACATTAAAAGGGTTACATGTGTCCAGTGGACACGTGTGTGAAATGGACAGCTATGTACGGGGCAACTGTTCTAGTAACCGATTGGCCTTTTGTTTCCATAGGGTGAGAGTGGGATATTGGAGAAGGAGAGTAGGTATGCTCGTGGAGGATAGGTAGGGTAGGATGACAGACAAGATAGCATACAGGGTCAGTATATGACACATGCGGGGGGGATACACCTTGGATGGGGAGGGGTGTTCGGCATTCACAAGCCCATGAGCCCCCAGATGGAAACAGTGGGACAGAGGTCCCCAGCCATGGGCAGCCACCACTGCACCAAAACAGCTGCAAAGGTGGCAGTGCTGGTGACTGTCTAGGAGGGGCAGCCTCACCCTGTAAATTTGACACTCTGCCCTTGAGCTGGCGTATGTGGCCTCAAAACTCCTTATTGATCCCCCTATGCACCATGTCCGGGACTCTACGACAGCAGACATGTCTCTGTCTGGACCCGCTCCCAGGGGGACAAGCCCCATTCTCAGTGGCGGTACCACCAGAAGGTAGTGCAGAGCCAACAGAGGTGGAGGTCCAAGGCTGGTCCCAGATGTGCTGTTGCCCGGTGCCATAGCCAGCTGAAGTGGGACAGGAGGTTCTGCCGGGACCTCCAAACCCATAAAGCCTATGGTGTTGCAGTTTAAACACAAATATGGCTTAGTAATAGTTAACAGCATTCAGGATTACTTACAATAGTATGCATAGGTATGACCATCAACCCAACACAAGAGATGGTATACATTTGCAGAGAGAGCACAACACAAGCATATATACTGCATGACATCTGTACACCGTGTAGAAGACTTGTGACTGCAGCTATGAACAGTGGCCCATTGCTGGCATGTCACTGAGAACACCAGACAGTGTCTGTCATACCACTGTTTCATGTGACATATGTCCACTCAGGGATGCGATGGCAGTAACTCATCACTATCACCATGTACTGGCTACAATCCTCACACTATGCTACTGCTGTTCACATTTGTGTGTTAAGTGAGTAAAACAGGAAACAAAGGGTTCCGCACACTGACCAGTCAACAGATGGCCCTACAGATGGGGTACCTCACAAATAGAGCACTGTCTTGTCAGTTTTAAAACATGCAGAATAGCCATTACCATACACAACTTGTTAAACAGGCAACTGTCTCAATGAAGCATAGCTACACTTACATGCTGTAGTCATGTATGGCACATCACCCGCCTGTCTTTAGGCTATTTCCCACTGTGTATCTTGTTTGAGGAACATCCAGATATCATCTGTGATGTCGTTTACCAAACACCAGATCCAGGTACCACTCACAGCGACTGTCATGGGCAGACACCAACATGATGTTCCTAGATATTGTACTGTGTTTTTCATTCAAATGGCTATTTGAACATCATCACAGTTGTTCCACATGCAATCAGCTAGAGGAGGACTGCAATAGGTGCAGAGGCCATCACCCAAACATGACCATCACTTACAATACACAAGCTGCTGCTGAGCAGATGTACACCTCCACATCCACAAGAGAGTGTGTGGGAGGGACAGACAGAGGCAAAGTACATCAGAGAAGGGCTTGGAGACTAACAACCTAAGCATCGTCTGTCACACACCTACCAGTACAGGGGTTTAAACCCCTGACTGACTAGTCATTACTATTACAAGTGCATGCAGTTACTCCATGTGCCCCAAAACTGACATGTTGGTGTGCTGTAAGAACATATATGTGTGTTGGTGTGCGACATCTGCAACAGAGATATAGTAGACATACATTAGGTGTAACACACATGGCTGCCCACATGAACAGATGTCATTGTCAACACAACCACACTCTCTAATGGACTCACATTGACACTCTTTGCCAGGCCCACAAATACACTCCCAAACCACTTAGTTTGCCACACTGCAGTAATGCACAGGTACTACATGCACCACAGGGGATATCCGGAGGTTCTGTGGGCTAGGGTATGTGAATGTGTTTGACATCTGTCAGTATGCCAATGGGAGTTATACTAGGAGTGACTGCGGTTGGGAGCATCATACCCCACATGCAGACACAAGGTGCCAGTACTGACATGCATGTGTGCATTGCTTCATGGGTGTGTAGTGGTTGGCTGTGCAAGATGGCTGTACAAGGCTGGGTGAGGGGTAATCCTTGGCATCACACCACCCGACAATGGTGTGCAGTGTGGTACAGGGGTGTAGTATCTGCAATGTCCCACACAGATGGATATTGTATGAACTGTCCTGAAATCCTGGTTACCATTGTGTATAGCCATAGCTTTGCAATGCATGCCATGTCTGTGTTTGATAGTCCTTGACATGGACATTGCCTGCAATGTACATGTCCCATAATAATGTACAGTGACATGTACAGGTGTACCTGGTTTGGCTGGCACATGTTGTGTACACAGACTGCTATCCTCCTATATGAAAATACTGGCCTGGTGTGGCAGAACCTCCTTATAGTCAGCAGGTTGACACTGCACCTATATTGATAGAATGATACAGGTATTCCCTGGTGTCAATGGCATCGGTCCATACAGGGCATATGTGTAAGGCATTGTATGGCCTCTGTGGATCACATTTGATGGCACCACATATGTTGCAAGCATCCAGTGAGGAACACAGTGAAGGCACATTGTCTGCAATTATGTGCCTATTGT
>NC_056726.1:1673540655-1673583155 GCF_019279795.1 Protopterus annectens | reverse complement strand
AGTGCAATAATACCACTGTTTGTAACCAGCTCAGTTGTACACATGCTAGGGTCCCTCTGATGTTGTCAGCATTAACACAGTTGACTGTTGCTGTACACCAGTGAAGAACACCCTCATGGTTGGATATGACCTAACCGTACCTGCATCCCACACTTATACAACATAAATTACATTACCATAGCTTACATTTACCTTTCTACATACAGGTGGCTACAGTCATTACACACATGCACAATGCAGATAGCATGCTAACAGTACATAAGTTTCAATATCTATGTTGACAGAGGTAATATCTCCTCTCTACTGATCACCCATGACACCTATCATATCATACAACACCCCATGTGGCATGTATGTCTTTAGACATGTCCACCTAATGAAATGCCTACAAACATCCCCAAATAATAGGACCATAGGACCTACACTAGGCCTGTATTGACAGACTCAGGGAAATCCAGCTCTGCTCTGTATGTTCCTGAGTAGTCACAGGTGATATGTTCATGACATGTACAGCCATGTGTGGCCACAGCTCCTACATATAC
The DNA here is from genome assembly GCF_019279795.1 of Protopterus annectens. NCBI lineage: Eukaryota > Metazoa > Chordata > Ceratodontiformes > Protopteridae > Protopterus > Protopterus annectens. The sequence goes on along the minus strand of NC_056726.1, from coordinate 1,673,582,613 downwards.
CCCATGTCAACAATTGCAAGTCATGCATGCTGTGTGCTGTCTGGACATTAGCCTTAGTACCACAATAGCCAGTACATGCTGGGGTGAGATGTTTACAAGCTACAGACCTCGCACATGCTTGAGTGAGTGTACTGCCTAGCTCTAACAGAGCACATTGCTGGCACTCTTCCAGTACACATGAGGTGTGTGTGGCAAATATGATGTTCTCATGGTTGACCATTACAGTGCCCTGGCTTCACCATGGAACTGTCAAAGTAACAGTTCGTAGGAGCATGACATGGAATAATGCTGTGTGTATCATGCTGATATGTGCTGTTGTAATATATGTACACATGGCTACTCGGTGAATGTGGTGGTGTCCTACTAGTACATGAATACAATATCAGTTATGGTGTAATGCTCAGCTATGTTTCACACATGGCGTGGGGAAGGTGTGGAATGTATCCTCTTGACCTGCTAGTGCACATACTGATGTAGACCGCATATGTGTACATGTATTGCTGTTTGTGCAGATTCCATGTGTGTGCAGTGTATGATGTCTTAAGGTGACTATCTTAGTACACCATGCTTTTGCAAAACAGCCTCAGCATTGCCAGCTGTATATGGTGATATGCTCTAAGTGCAGTAAGCCTTACATGAGGTATGGACAGATGTTTGGACATGACTACTAAGTGGTCGGGCTTCCTTGCAGATGAATGATTAATGAGGACAACTCACTGGTGTGTTACAACCAGTCCAAGAATAACCTGTGTACCTGCTAAGGTCAGGTTTTCTTAATTGAAGTGGAGGACAGATAACGTAGAATGCTGTAAGGGTGACACTGAAGGCGAACCTCATGACACCTTTAACAGTAATACCTCCCCTGTGCATATATTGTGCATATATCAGCACAGCTGTCAAAGGAAAGAGTCAGTATGCATTGTACTGGATGTGATAGTGCTGTACTTCTGTGGTACCTATCATGAGATAGGCTGGTGTTTAATTCACAGTACTGGCAAGTGTGGGTGTGTGTCCATATATGTCACGTATTGTTGGGAATACATCCCACATGTTATCACTCTCCTGAACACTGTTGTTGACACCAGTACAGAGTGAAGTGTAGAAAGAAAGGCCTAGGCAGGTGATTAAACCTCACACATGTAAAGTGTCTGTATGTGTGTAACATAGGTGTATAACTTTGTGAATGCCAGTGTGTGTGTGTGTGTGTGTGTGTGTGTGTGTTTGTGTGTGTTTGTGTTTGTGTGTGTGTGTGTGTGTGTGTGTGTGTGTGTGTGTGTGTGTGTGTGTGTGTGTGTGTGTGTGTATGGCTGTCTGTGTGTATGGCTGTCTGGCTCCTGGAGTGAGGCTGTATTTTACCAAAGTGAAATGTTAATGCCCCCTCCCCCCATCCACTCAAAGCAATCTAGCATCCCTGTTAATATCATCAATCATAGATGGGCATACTAACCTCCTGTTAACATGTCCTCCCTGGGGTGTGACCTGTTGTCACATAGCCTACTGATGGAACCACCTCCCCACATACACTCACTGCACTGTAGTATTCCTGTCAATGTCCTCAATCTCAGGCCATTCCATCTACCTGTACATATGTAATCTCTGTGGCTCATCTTGTAATTGTGTAGTACTATAATGATGATATGCACATAGGCAGGGGTTCTCATCCAAACACTGGCAACTGTGTGTGTGTGTGTGTGTGTGTGTGTGTGTGTGTGTGTGTGTGTGTGTGTGTGTGTGTGTGTGTGTGTGTGTCAGAGTGTGTGTGTTACTGTGTCTGTAAATCCCTGAGTGTGTGGGTGTGTCTGTGTTTGCATGCTGTCATGGTAGTGGGTATTACCACTTCCCAATGAGAAGCCACTATTTCCACTGGCCTTTACCCTTGTCTTCCAACATACCACTCTTTTACCCACTCCACGCTCCAGGTAACTATACCTGTGATGTCACCCACTATGGATGTGATGTCTGTGAGCACAATAGCTTACTACACAGCTATCATGCTCTTGGATCATTGGAACAGTAAACATAATTGAAACATGGGAGAATATAGCTATGATGTGGAAGCTACAACGTGCATGTAGGTATTGTCATACTGACCTGTGGGTAGTCAACATGTACATATGGGACTCCCGCAAACACCAACATCCCCTGGCACATGCAACTACACCTGAAAGAGGAAGGCAGAACGTCAGGATCAACATGCTGTTAGTGTTGTTTCACATGATACATACTGTCAAACATACAAAATGCACTCTACAACTGCAATACATGGTATGTCTGCTGCCTGTCAGCATTACACAATAATATTAATTTACAATTGTCTACCTAGTATGTTCACCCTGTACATTAGACCATATGAACATGTCCCTGCATCGATAGTGTGGATGACAGGGATGCGGCACAGACATCATCATATGCAGAGGGTGATAATGTTTGCCAGAGTCCTAGGCTGTGCCATTGGATGACATCATGCTTGTGTGTTAGGGCCTGTGATATCATTGGGCATGTGTGGATGTTATGCGTGTGTGTGTTGAGGTGCCCTACATTTATTTCCAGTGTGTGTGTATGCATGCACACAGGTCTGGCATGTGACTGGCTTACACAGGGGTAATACTGACAGCTGCAGACTGTACAAGGCAGGTTTCACAGTTCACGGTGTCTGGTCATGGCCACGTGACCTGCACCTGCCAGGGGTTGTACGGGCAGTACCAGGCAGAGGTCCAGATTGGGTACCATCAGATGACACATGTCCACTGGATTTGTGTCCCTGTTGAGACCATCCAGGACCATGTGCCCATGGTCTGCTGTGTCCTGGTGTGGACTGCACAGCACCAGCTGCACTGCTGCTGCTACCGCTACTATGGGAGTGGGCATGTGCAGTAGCATGTTCATGTAGACCTTCAACAGGTGATGTAGCTGACCTACATCCACGTGCTTGACGCTTCACTCCCACCAGATGTTCCAGCACAGACATTCCATGCTCTAGGATTGACATGCCATGGTCAAGGACTCCCACCATGTCACCCAATCGTCTATCCAACACATCTGCAAGATGATGGTGAGCATTTGCAGGTGCCTGGATGTTGTCAGTTAATGAACAGACAGCAGCCCTCTGATGCCACAGACCTTCTCTGTTGTGCAATTCAGCACATGCCTGTGTCTCCATTACAGCCTGAAACATGCGTCTGGTGACTCCAGCTGATGTGCTTGGTCTCTCAGGGGCATGTTGGCTAGTGGTCCCCCTACGAGCAGTGCTGGGCACATGCCTGTGTGGGACATCACCAGTCAGTTGACTGGGATCATGGTGTGCAGGCACACCTTCCAAAGTCACCACACTTTCCTGTTCCATGCTACCACCCACCAACTGTCCTTCCTCTATGGCCAGTGGTGATGGGGTATGTGCAGGCAGGGGAACTGTGTGCAAGGATGAGAGGGAGACAGGTGGAATGGCAACCAATGGCACAGATTCAGTCCCTGACAAACCTGCCTGTGCCTCAATCATGCTATCATCATTACTGCTAGAGTCTGTGGGGACACTAACATCAGGTGGACTGCAGGAGGGCAACACATCTACATCAACACCTGTGAGGGGAAGACAAGAACTGTACATTACAAGTTATACCAGACACACACACACGCAGACAGACACACACAGACAGACAGAAAGACACACACACACACACACACATACAGACACACACAGACAGACACATACACACAGACAGACACACAAAGACAGACACACACAGACAGACAGACAGGAACACACAGACAGACAGACACACACACACAGACAGACACACACAGACACACACTGACACACATGCTACATGCAGGTGATATGGCAGATGACAATCAGCTTAGACAATTATAGTTTTAGTGTAGGCAATTATAGGGGTACTTATCATACATACCTGAGTTGCACACAACAGCATGCATGTGTTATAACAGACAGCATGCACCTTACATAATTATAGTGGTGGTTAGCATACATACCTGTATTGCACCATTTGTGTTAGTAGCCTATGCCCCATTCCTGCAACACAATGCATGCACTTTGCACCATTGCACTGCACTGCCTTGGTGTGTGCAAAATACACCACATGTTCACATGTTAGCAGACCATCGCTGACCTTTGTACATCTGCCACTGATGCGCTGTTTTGGCCACCGCCCCTATGTGTGAGGACATGAGTGGTATGTCGACTGCATACTATGTTTGCCTGAGCCCGAGCTTGCATATCTCCTCCAAAGCAGTGCATGTCTGTTCAAGATTATTTCACCTAACCCTTAGCTGAGTGAAAACATTGTGCATGTGGCTGCACACACGTGTTTGACATGGCTGTCTCTACTTTGCAATGGTGCCACAGACCAGCACAGGTTTACAGTACACCGGCCTGCTGTGTAGCGTATGACCTTGCCAATCACAGGTAGTATGACATGTCTTCTGCTGACGTGTTGAATGACATGCATGCATGTGTAACACAATGGTGTCCTTTCCAATCTACAGTACGGTAATGGTGTCCCAATGCAGGGACGTGTTATACTAACATGGGCTTTCAGCTGATGTACAGGTGACACAGGTCACAGAAGGGTATACAGCTGACACCCTTGCACATCTGCAACCATATACCTGACACCTGGCAACTATGCCCACACATGGCTAACATACACATACTCTATGTCCCACATGCCATCTGTGTACCTCATACACAATATGAGCAGGCATGACAGTGATGTCTGACACCAGCAAGGTGAATGTACTGTATATTTGGCTTGATGTGGATGTATGTGTATGTTGTGCAACACATGTACGTATTTGGATACTGTATAGGTGAATGCTACCATGTCATGACACAGTCCAGATGTTCAAGACATGTTATGTGGTGGTTACATGTTATGCCTACACATGCTGTGCACAGGCCTGTATGATGTTTAGTGTTTCACATCTGCAATATCACCATTACACAAAGGCCATAGCTGTATTGTGTTGAGCCAATGTAAAAGAGGGTGTACACACATGTACAGCACTTCTACTGTGTGTGTTGCTTCATGTCTCTGGCCATCCTCCATGGCCATGTGTACACATGTTCAGTCCAATGGTTGTGATGGCCATCTTATTTCACATGTCAGTGTTATCCCATATGACATACACCCATAGAGGTCATATGCCCCACTGAGGACAGGGTTATGCAGACAAAGGGTGGTATGTATGGGATGTGAGACATGTTTTGCAGGATAGTTGAGCAGTGTTGCAGTCAGCCCACTACATGTCATGGACATGTCTGATAGCACATGACATTGTGTGACATTCATAGCAAGGGTATACTCCACAAGGGTGTATCCTGTGGGCCAGTCATACTCCAGCTCCAACACATTTAGAGTGTGTGCTCACATATGCTCTCTGCACAGTACTGTTTGTATTCCCAACATGTGTAATGCTGATATGTAGTACCTGTCCCTACAGTGGAACACACCTCCACCATTGTATTCACTGTTGTCCACACATCTGGCAATGACAGTTTGGAAGGTTTAGTGTAGGTGTTTCATATAGTCTTCAATTGTTTCACATAGGTAAACAGTGTGATGCATTGCAGGTCTGACCAGTGTCCATTAACAGGACCACCATACATTATGTGTACGTGTGTTATGACAGATTGCATGCTAATAATATGTTCTGGGCATTATCAGGCCTGGTAAATAATAATCTCACCCAGCACAGGCTGCTGTCGCTGCAAAATGTCAGAGGTACCTAAACAGGGGTGTCACAGCAGTAAGATCATTATTCACACCTGTGTGATAGCTACAGGGTGCAATGTCCATGTTAGCACATAAGCCAGTACAATACACTATACTATGGAGTATGCACATCTGTGCATACATAGAGTAGCAGACTATAGTATGTGGCATGTGTGCATACATGCCTTGCATATGATGTCACATAACATATTGTACAGTAACAGATGTAACTATGTGATATATAGTTGTGTTTTATGTGCAGTAGTGACTTACCAGGCAACTCCAGGCTTGGTGGTTGAGAGACACCCACCTCCACAATACCAGCTAAAGCTTGTGTATGGAGGTCTGTAGGTGTCCCCAGGTTGGCCAGTAGCTCCTCAGTATGTGGGAGTGGGGGCTGGGTGAGTGGACCCACCACCTGTTGCACCTTGTTCCCTGGTGATTGCATTAGCACACTGTTTCGCCCATCTTATCAGGTCAGTGCAGTCTCGGCGCACCCACTGATAGGTGCGATTGTGACCGCCAACATCATTTACCCTCCTGCAGAGTTCCTCCCACAGGACATCCTGCTGCTGTGCATCCTGTGGCACATGGCTAAAGAGCATTGTGTAGTTGTCAAGGAGGTATGGGATGAGCACCTCATCCTCCAAGCGGCTGCATGGCAGCAGTCTGCTATGTGGCATACCTGGAAGACATAACGATGGGGACAGGTCACAGTAACTCACAGAGAAATACAGCAGTACAGCTGAACATATATGTGTATCACATTTATTAAGATTACAAAAACGCCTTTGTAACTCTACATGACACTAACACCACTGACATGTAGAGGTCACACACATTTTATACCTACAGGTGATGTGATTTCATCACCATATATGTGTGTGTCATGTGATGATATTGCTCATACAACCTGTGGATGTTGTCTTGACATGGGCATGTCTGTTTGACTGTAGTGGTGACTTTACCCATCAGCACATGCCTGGATGTGTTCACATTAATGCAATCTACCTTAATGCTGTGTATATGCCACATATATAGTCATACAAAACCATTAGGGACATGACCTGTGACCCTGCAGACTTGCACGCATGTATGTGTTTTGCCATATACATCTACATGGCACTGTACAGCTATGTAGCATTCTGCCATGTATTGCCAGTGTTGCACATGTGTAACACATGGGACAATAGCTAGCCTGTTGGTATTTGCAGGGTTAGATATCAACTATAGCATGTATGGTCATAGTGATCTAGTAGGCTATATGCCCTGGGCCATTTATGAGCCTAGGCAGACAGGTTACCTAGCTGTAGGCAAGAGACAGGTAAGTTTCAGTGGCCCGTTCAAGCAGTGCCACAGAACTGATCCATAGGTTTACTGATATATTTGGCATGCGGTCCTCACACCATGTCACAGAGAGGGGCGATGTACAGTTTCGCTGGACAGGGATGCATAGTATGGCAAGAGTATGTTAAGTGTATGGGACAGAGATCTGTCAGGCATGTTGTGATCCTTGTACTAGAAAGGTGGAAGTCCATGAAGTATGTGTTTATTTGGGACCAGGATGTGTTATGTGTAGCATGCCCAACACCTCTGGGTTGGACATGGCTTTATTCAGGGTAGGCTGCATGCTACATAGTGCAGCTAGGGATTGTGAAGGGCAGTGTAGGCCATCTACACATGGGCAATAACCCTTAAAGAAAATATGTGATCTATTATGGGTCACATGGGTGTTGAGTATAGCTGAGCAGTTATCTCTATATTCCTGGATGGCACCCTGTCATGATTAGGGGTGTCACATATGACTACCTGTCTTTTGTGATGATGTAACTATCAAAGGGAAGTACTGTCCAGCTGCATCTAATACACACAGCTGCCATTATATTGACTACTGCCTAGGTGGTAGTTAATGGGTACAGGGTTTGTAACATAGGGAATTACAATGCAATGCTTAGCTGTCAGATTGTGGCCAAACATCACACACCACACATCTGACAAACTAAGGCCCTTTTGTATGTTGAACGCAGCACACAATGAGTCAACTATTGCTCCTAGTTCATAGTCATTTGCAAACATCAATAGGCTGATGCCTTCTGTGTTAGTCTACATAGATAACAAAGAGGGGAAGCATCAGGAAAGACCCCTGTATTACTGTGGCTGGCACTGGTTTGATGTGTGTGTATTCATCAGACAACTTCTGTAATGTGGGTTCTACCAGCAGTCCATTTGCCAACCACACCTGTGACATAGAAATATATACCTAGTTTACTGAGTGTAGCTGAAACACAGTATCGGTGATGGTGTCCTATGATATTCAGTGTGAATCAACCCTACTGTCATCTACATCTGTACCTAGTGCATCAATTACATTGACCACAGTTCATGGCCGTACAGACCAGACACAGCAGTGTAGTTGTGCACTATGTCCCATTTTCAATGGTGTCTGCCCGTTTGTGGGGTGTGATAACTGTTGCTGTGCACCATTCGATGTGTACACAGCCTGACATGGAGCTATGATTGAACTTGATGTGTATGTGGATAGCTGAATGTTCTTACATTTGTGTAGGATACACCAAGGGATGTTGACAGGTCCCACGAAAGCTGTATGCATGGCTTTAGAGAGTGCAGCTTGTACCTGCATAGTCATTAGTACAGGGGCCCTGTAGTGTACATGGATATATTACTAAGTGTACCTGTTGGGGGTGGGGGGGTGGGAGTGGGTTTAGGTTCCCCCGAGACCCTATCTGGATGAATGGGTGCTATTTCTGTAGGTGCAGTACTTCCCATGCTATAGTGCTGTGCAGCACAGCAGGTCTTGTAGAATGCCATTATGATTAATGACACAGCTATAGAATGCTTTGTGCATGGCTTCATAATATGTGGTTGATTAGTTTCCCAGTAGCTTTGTGTGGTTTTTTATGGTGTATCTGCATCTTACTGAGGCTGACCAGGGATCACCTACACTCATGTGTGTTTACTCTTGCAACAGTTACTAACTTCTGTAGTGCAGTTTAAAGCAGGGTACCACCAGTTTGCTCACTTGTATGTGTTGGGTTGAATCCTGGTTCTGTTTCAATGACACAATCACTGCACATATGTGACTGCTTAAGGTTCATTTGTGTAGGATTCAGCATTTGCACATGCATTGTCCATCTGTATGGGTGCCATGGCACTCACTACTCTGCTCTTAGGAAACATAACATTGGCATTGGAGACTAACTATGTGTAGCATACTGTTAGCCCTGTTTGTGTGACTACTGTGATCCAGGTCAGTGAGATCGATGGAATCCAACATGCATTGAGCGCAGGTGTTGGTACATGAGGAGTCTTCCCAGTTCATACTGGAATAGTTGAGAGTAGCCATTATTATGGTTCTGTCTCAGACCTAATCTTGCCCATTAAAGCACATTATGACAGTTGGGAACTCCGCAGCCTGGTGGGTGATCTGTCTCAAGGTGCATTTTGAATTCCTCTTTGGCACAAAGGTAGTTGCTCAGCATAATGCATCTGATGTTATGCAAGTGCAATTAGCGGGGGGTGTATATATCCTTTAGGAATATGGACACACCTGTGGCCCGTGTATTCCAATAAAGGATAATGGAGAAGAGGTGAGGTATATGTTATAACATGGTCATGCAGGTGTGCTCTCTGGAGCATTGAAACATGTCGCAGCCACTGCACAGATATGTTAGGGATTGACATATGTGCGTCCGTATAGTGTTTCTGACATGTATCATTGTGTAGCGAGACCCGCAGTTTATTGCTTGGCTGTTGCTGTATAGAAGGCACTATAGGGGAAGCATGAGCCCTAGGCAGTATCCAGATTCCCAGGGGTGACAGGTGCTGGTCCTGTCTGGCAAAGCATCATGGTCTGTCAACCATGTTATCCCAGGATGACAGATACTGGATACCCTGTGACATGCACCACTACAATAGACAATTGTGGAATACAATCCTTTTGTCCCTGTGCTGCAGTATCCATCTGGTCAATGGCAGAATGCTACCCAGTCCTTGGGACATACCTGCATGGGCTACAAAACCTGACAGTTCCTACATGTGTTTCCATGCAGTCCAGGCTACTGCATCACAGGTCCTGCACAACAACATGGAATATGCCAGAGCCATGTGTATAGTTCAAAAGGTGGTCTGAGTGTATGAGTATGTGGCTAATCATGGCAGACAGGCAGCTGACAGTATGTATGCCTTCGTATAGGTCGGTGTGTAACATAGTGCTAGAGGTTGCATTCACAAATGAGTACTGTTATGCATCTTTCCAGTCATGTGTTCAGAGGTGTGGCACAATTATGCAAACTATGCCATACAGTTTGTGTATTTCGGTGTCTATCTCTTCCTGCTTGGGGGGGGGTCACTTGTTTGGCCAGATACATAGACGCATCTGTGAATGTGTGTGATTTCTGGTAGTATGTGTGGGTCTGCTTACTGTGTTCTGCTAAGGGTATGTGCTGGTTGTGTTGATGAGCTGCATGTGTTAACCTACACCTCATGACTGTCCAGTCCAGTCATGGCTGTAGACTGGGGTACCTTCCAGCTTACCCCTGTAGCTGCATCCCAGACAATGTGTTGGGCGTGTTGTTAGGTGGGTCTGGCAGTGTACATGGCATAGAGATTACATTCCCTCAGGATGGCCACGTACACAAAGCTAACATTAGGAAACACCAGTAGCTGACTAGTGGACATGCCTGTATGAGCAGTCAGTGTCACAAGTACCAAGTACTGTATTTAGTTTACATATTGCCTATGAAGATGTTTTAGACAATAATGCTCACATGTAAATATTTGTGTTATGGATGTGACAACATTGGCTATTACGGAAACAATGTAGCTACCTTTAGCAGCAATCCTCCTCTGAGGAGCACATCCTGTTAGTTGATTACAGATGATGCAAGTGTCTACAGGTCTGTTTCCTTCTCTGGGTATATACTCACATATTCACCAGGACCATGAGCTCTGTTGGGCACAGAAACCTACTCTCCAAACAGAGTCATGTATCAATAGGCCCCGATGCCACTATCAACACGATCAGGATATAATCAGATAGTGTGAGCCATTAACTATGATGCAGCTATTACACATGAACAGCTATCTCTTACATCTTACACCCCTACTGCAGATGTTACACTGGAGTTAACGATGATATGCAACCTGCTTCATTACCAGTGCTGTGCACTATCTTACATACAGTATGTGCAGGTGGCTGTTAGGTTGGCAATGAGAGGTTGGGCTACACAAACCTGGTAGTTCAACCAGTGTGTCTGTACTCTCAATATCCACTCTATGTAGGTGTGCACAGCCCTGTAACAAGGGTCACTACACATTTGCATAACATGTACACATGCACAGCTGCTATTGCTTGCAAACGATAGTAGAGAGGTGGATATTACATGTGTTATGTGCATGTATAGTTACCTGGCTCTTCCAATTATCTTTGCTATCATGCTGCTAACCTGTCAGATGAACACTAATGCTAGGTATCCTGTCACTGAGTATTGTAATTGCCAACAGACATAACTACTGTTTGCATAACATAAAAGAACTGCTATGCAGAATAGAATACAGATCTGCCTAGACTACTGTACATTACACAGTTATTGGCACAATATCCCACAATGCACACCATATTTGCACGGTAAGCCCACCTTTAACATGTTCATCTTATTTATACACCCATACATATGTCGACTGTTACAATATATCGACATATACTATCCCCTTTTATAGCACATACTTGTTGGACCAATCCTGACACTGACATTGGCTGGAAGCGAATTGGTGGTTTCCAAGCCCATATCACCCCTTGTGGTGTATGTGGAGTGTGCCGTTTGACCTACAGCAGTACACACATAGAATACTACAAACATTACTACTGCTCAACACTACATTGCAACAGGATAGCTATTTCCACTATATGGTTTGTGAAGGGCCGATCTTGTCTCCTGAACCTGATTGACTTCTTTGAATCAGTCTCCAGAGCCATGGACAAGGGTAAGGTGGTCCACACAGCCTATATAGACCTTGCCAAGGCCTTTGACACCATCCCCCACTCTGGAATCATAGATAAAGTTACTAAGTTGGGCATTAATCCCTATGTCACCCAATGGGTTGCTAAATGGCTTACTGATAGAACCCACACTGTAAAAGTAGCCGACTCCAAATCCAGCTCCAGACAAGTGACAAGTGGAGTACCTCAGGGTTTAGTCCTGGGACCACTCTTGTTTGGCATCTACTTGTCTGAAGTACAGGTCAACACTAAGGGACTCTGGCTAACAAAGTTTGCAGATGACTGCAAACTGGGAGCCATTATTGAATCCCCAAATGATGTGAATACTCTACAAAAGGGCCTTACAGAAACAGATGCTTGGTGCCAGAGCCATGGGCTCAAGCTCAATGCCAAGAAATGTATTGTTATCCCCTTTGGGAAAAAAACATGTATCCATGAATTACCATATAGGTGGCAGTACGAACCAGGCATTGAGTAAAAGTCCTTTAATTTAACGGAGCGGACGCTAGCAAAAAGAGTGTATGAACATCTCTATGAAATCAGTAAAGGGAAGGAGACTAATGCATTTTTTAAGCATTCATTGACCTGTGAGGGTATGGAATTAAGGTTCATAGTACTGGAACAAGTGCATTCTAGCCCCAGAGGAGGAGACTGGGAAACATCATTAGAGTATAAGGAACTGCTTTGGCAGGTGAGGTTAGAAGCTGCAAAACCCCCTGGGCTTAATGGGGCCATTAGTATTGCCAGTTTATTAAAAATTAGAAGAGCGAAGTTATAAAATAAGGTGTGGGAACAAGTATTATTCAAACAAATTAGATGGTCAGGTGCTAAGGTAGGGAATTTATAACTGTTTTGAGTACCTTTGACATCAGGGTTAGTAATGACATAAGTATAGGAGGTTGGTTATGTAATGTCAATGTTATTCTAAGACGTTAGAAGGTCACAAATGTTTATGTAAGACCAAAAGAATTTCTTAAGTGGCCATTTTTAACTTTTAATGTTTAATTTTACAATGTCAAACTTGATATGTGACAAAATGTTATAGAACCTATACAGTTTAGATATTAGTTAGTTTTTGACTGTTGGTAGATTACAAGGTTTCTAGGAAGGTTTTAATCAGAACTTTTAAATGTATATAAATGTTCGTGGCATTCATAGTCTTTTTAACATCTCTAATAGAATGTATTTTTTGTACTAATGGTAGGACAGAATAGGGAATTATACATTTTATGACAGAGGCAAAGCATAACATTGTAAGTGTATGACTATGGTACAAAGGTTTTATTTCTTTAACTACAAGTGTGATAATAGAATAATTGAAAGTAAATTAAATGATTTGGGTTTGGCAAGGGTAGTATAAATTAACCCACCAACCTATGTAAAAATGTCTTGAGAAAGCCTGGGAGGGCCCGGGTGAAAGCGCTTGACGTTACATTTTGGAAGTGTTTGTATGTTTTAACGCTGTGCTGGTGAAGCTGTTAAATTAAAGGACTTTTACTCAATGCCTGGTTCGTAATCCTTGCATCCTGACTATTTCGGATTACCAGTTGGTGTTTGTGCAAGAGTTTTCTGTCTTTTTGTACAATATAGGTGGCAGTACACTAAACACAGAAAGTGTGATAAGAGACTTAGGGACACAGGTGGACAGTGGTCTCACCTTCGATAACCACATCGCCACAACAGTCAGGAAATCATTCTATGTGGCACACCTCATCATGAAGGGCTTTTCATCCAGAAAAAAGGAGGTCATTGTCCCACTGTACTCATCCCTCATTAGACCCATTATAGAATACAATGCCCCATTTGGTATGTACCTCTAAAGACATCTGCAACAACTGGAAAGGCCTCAGAAATACCTCACTAAAAGAATCACAGGCCTAAAGCAGAGTCCCTATGCTGACCGACTTAAAAAACTCCAGCTATACTCTGTCGCATATCGTCTACTCAGAGGCGATCTCTGCTTAACATACAAGGCCATGTCAAACCCAGAGCTGTTGGACATGCTACACTTAAAGAAATCCCAATCCCTCAGAGCTACACGCTCCAGGGATCTAAACCTTGTCATCACAATAAACAAAACATGCTGGAGGGATAGGTTCCTGACCCAGAGACTCCCCAGACTCTGGAATAGATTGCCCATACATGTAAAGCAGAGTGCCTCTTTGGACCTCTTCAAGAGGAACCTTGACGATTGGATGGGAGAAAGAAAATTCACCCCAGGGACCACGTCAGTCACCCTGCTAGACAGGAGTCCAGGAAAGTAAATAATGTGGGAAGAAATAGCCAGGGAATTGTTATGGCTAGGCTTGTATAGGCCCTAGGGCTGATAGCCCAGTACCAACCTATGAACCTATGAACCTATGCACTGATTACTCTGTAATTCTTACAGTACAGATACTGCATACACAGACATACTACATGTTATACATACCGTCTTAGTAATCGGAGGTATTTTTAACTAGTGTAATACTCAATTTCGGTTCGTCTTTCAGTATTTTGTACTGTCCGACAGGTAGATACAGATGGTTTGAATGTGGGATAAGGCAACCTTTTATAGTTACAGATCAGTAACGTGCTATCCCGATGGCCAATTGGTGTTCCTAAGTAGCTAATTACATGCACATCAGCTGTGCTGCTACTGCCTTAGCCAATACCATGGCTACAGTGGAGAATAATTGAGTACTTCACTTGGGCGTTGTCCCTTTGCCTTACTTGTGAGGAAGACAGCGTGGAAGTTTTGTTTCAAATCTATTGCAACAGCTGTGTGGAGACGAACAGTAATATATTGTGTGTAATGCCTAGAGGAGTTGGTCTAAATGTGAGTACTGCTGTTATATTTCTGAACATTGCTACTTGTGCAGGGTTTGCCTGTACCTAATACTTCTGCATATGTTTCAGTCTGGCCAGGTTGTTTGACCAGCTCAGAGGCTGCATAGCTATGCATATAATGTTAGGGGGTTTACAGTGTGCTTACCTGACATATTTAGTTTGGTGTTACTGGGTATCATACTGTGCTAATAATGAGTAATCAGTAAAACTTCCTGATGTACGAACCTTTCAACTCTCTGAAATGGGATTAGTTCATACAAACCCTGTTACATCAGCAGCTGTTCAATTGTATAATGGCAACTATTTCACATAGGGCCATGTTAGTGTGTCTGTGTCCAGGTATGTTAAGATTTCAGCAGATGTACAGTAGTTGCATAATTGATTATGGTATGACAGTATGTATTGATGTAATTATTTTGGTTGTGGAGTTGATGTTGGTGGGTGTACATAGCACATGGAGGTGTGTAGGAACCCCTTTTATACAACATATATATGTGTGTGGGTGTTCTTTCCGTATGTGAACACCTATCCCTTAGTGGACTAATACTATGGTAATTGCAGGCTGATTCATTAAGCCACTATTAAATGCTTCCTGTATAGATGCAGGTACTGTTAGTCCTTGAATCCTTTTGGCAATACATAGGAATGTAATAAAAAATTTGCAAAATGAAAGCTGTCTGTGTAATTCTGTCATGGATATTTGCAGTCATTGCAGCTGTGTTGATGACTGTGTTCATAGAACATATTTGTTATAGTGTATTGGCATATACTCTTCACATGTTATGTTCATATTGTTTTGGGGGGGGGGCGGAATGTGTGATTGCTATGGTTCATGTTATACTCAGATATGACCACTTCGGGATCTGTCTACAGACATGTATGTATGTGTATATATATATATATATATATATATATATATATATATATATATATATATATATATATATATATATATATATATATATATATATATATATATATATATATATATATATATATATATATATATATATATATATATATGTGTGTGTGTGTGTGTGTGTGTGTGTGTGTGTGTGTATGTATATAGACATATACATTAATGCATACATTTATCTGTACCTCTATAGATGTGTAGATGTTTTTAACCTATCTATATATCTACATATATATGGAGACCTGTATACATCGACATGTCTCTATCTCTCTCTCTCTCTCTCAATATATGTATATATATATATATATATATATATATATATATATATATATATATATATATATATATATATATATAGAGAGAGAGAGAGAGATATCTATATATGAGCATACACCTTTAATTGGTACATGGCGGGTTGTCCTATTTCAACACTTTCCTCCCTTCTGTGTTTTAACTTGTCTGCATACACAGCTGGGATAGATACATCCCAGGTAGCTTAGTGTTAGGTTACTCTAAGGATGGAGTACATGTTTGCAGGTTCTACTCCTGGAAGGTGTTATTACTTTACCTCTCAGAGTATGCACTGTTAGGGAAAGTGTGAATAACACACATTTACGCAGTTGTGAGCAGGTTTGCCCTTGGTCTGTGCGACGTTAAACAAACGTCAAACGTGTGAAGCGCTTCACCGTTTACCATGTTCCAGCGCTGCTTACCATAGTGAAAACACATGGAAACCCGCTTACAATTGTTTAAGAGTGCTTTAATCCACCTGCATCTAAAAGCCCTCATTCTGGCCCTCAAAATAACCTAACAGCCCTTGCAGGTCTTGAACCCGGGACCATGAACACCACAGTCACAGACTTTACCACTAAGGCATCTGAGATATGCATGAATGCTATGGTGTTCAGAATATACATTGTACTACAGACATTCCTCACTACTGAAAACAAATGTGACAGTCAGTTGGTGTACATATGTCTGATACATGTTAATGTTCATATGTTTGTGAAAGTAGGTGTTGCAATGTAACATGACAGGGTATATTATGAATGAGTAAGGTTCTTGCTTTGTATCCTTTTTATATTGTCCCCATATTCCATGTATGACCCTCCAGTTCACTTATTGGACATCTGACCCAGGCCCTCCTTGATGCATGATTGCATTACCCATCATTCCTCCCCCACCCCAATCTTCACATACACAACAACCACCCCTTCTATGGTGAATTAGGTTAATATTACTTGCTATAATAACAGAGCTGCATGTGTTTTGTACACTCCAGTTCCATTGGAGTGCTGCTGTGTCATGAAGTGTGTTCATAGATTTATATATATATGGCTATTCATGTAACTGTATAATATATATATATATATATATATATATATATATATATATATATATATATATATATATATATATATATATATATATATATATATATATATATATATATATATATATATATATATATATATATATATATATATATATATATATATATATATATATATATATATATATATATATATATATATATATATATATATATATATATATATATATATATATATGTATTGTATTAGTTTGTAACAGTTATATCTGTAGACTGGAATGCGTTGGTTCACAAACTACAGTACATTACAATGTACTGTACATTTGTACACAAAGTCACTGTCCCATTTGTGATCATTACAGTGAAATGAATATGGTATAAGGTGTAGTCTCAAGACCATGAAACATGTGTACACCTCGGATGGCTTAGTGGTACGTCCCATGACTATAGTGTGCATGGTCAAGGATTTGACACCTGCAATGCTTTATCAATGTTTTTTACTGCAGAATAAGGCTCATTTAAGCAGTTGTAAGCATGTTTAAAAGTGTTTGTGTGAGATTATAGCAACAGTTAAACAAACGTTGTAACGTATAACCTGTGCGCACAAACACGGCCACATCTGCTAATTACTCTGGATATATACCTGTCAGTGACTTAACATTTCACTATGTGCTGACATGACATTACATTCTCTGTTGACTGTACTCTCCTGCACACATGGGTTTATATGTGTGATTCGATTGTTTATTATACAGATGAATTCTACCTATATATGCAAGCTGTGGTTAAGGTATACTTTTGCACATGATAAACATCCCTGCCTTTATCGGGATTGTAACCTTGAATGTGCAGATACTATGCGGATGCTGTAACCATTATACTGTTGACATTAACGTTGCTTCTGCCTATTTCTTATTTAGATGATTTCTATGTGTAAGCTAGGCTAAGCAAAGGGCGGGAGCCCCTAAACTCACTGAGCTTCAAGTACTCTTGAAATAACAACATATAACAAATGTACTGTGAGACAATGCATTAAATTTCTAACTACATTAGGCATAGCTCCTCACTGACACACTTCAAGGGGAAACCTTGTTGTGTGAATGAGTAACGACTATACACCACTGGGATCATGTGTCCCAGAACCATACAGCCAGTGGGTGGGGGAGCCTGTCCAGTTTGATAGCTACAAGACCTGTTGGGGAAATTGAATGGTGATGAACTGCCACATTAACATGCCCTCTTTAGATCACTACGTGCCCCTATCACCCTCCATAACCCCAGTCTTCAACAGCTTCCAACTCTGCCTGGAATTGCTTCATTGGCTATGCTTGACAGAGGGTCAGTTACTTCATCAATGGTGCAGGGAAGGCCAACACACTGTTGCTATGCTTCTAATTGCCCTTGGGCAGATAGATAGTAGGCTATCTGTGAACCTCTAATGTGCAGGCCATCACAGCCATAATATGTGAATAAACAGACCTTCAGATCACAATATACAGTGTGAACTCACCATGTAGTCAGGAAACAGTTGAGGACAGCAGGAACATACAGAACACTGATACTTAGTCACTCCAGAAGCCTATCTTGGAAGGTAGAAGACTTGTATAAGTTTAAGGATTTCTATTCCTTACCACTAGGTTACCTACAGGGGAGATGAAAACAAGCACAGATGGGGAACATGCATGCATTGATACCATACCGGCCTATGTGTCAGCCTTATGCTTTGGAACACCGGCTAAGGCTATTGGCGCCCCCATGGTGCCTTATTTAGGAGAGTCTTGAAGGTGAATACCATCTCCGTAAACAGCACAATAGCAGATTAAATGAGGTTTATGCTACTCAACATCAAGGGTTGCGATCACAACATGCATGCACTCACAGCACTCCTCAGGATGGGCAACATCAACATCTGTGCATTAACTGAAATCTGTCTTAAGGCTCCTGAAAGCACACCAGCACTACCAGACTGCAACCCATACCACACATTTCAGCCACAGAATATGGACTGACAGACATGGAGGGGCTGTATCCATATTCATCAGGGAAACCTACACCTCCAGGTTAGTGGGGCAGCATGATACTGCTGTGATCATCCACGTGCAGCTAACATTAGCCACAACTGTAATGTGGAACATGGCCTTCTACGGATCACCCTCCATGACCCAGGACCTCCACTCCTCCTACCTGGAGACAGTGGAGAACACGACAGTCCTAACACACACCCTGGCATTGGTCGATGTCAACTACCATACCATTAGCTGGGAAACGTACTCCGGTACTCACTTCCAGGACCAGGGCTTCCTGGAATGTATCACCTCATATGCCCTGTATCAGGTGGTAACCTCCCTAACGTGGGTTGGAAACTACTAGATGTGGTTATCACCAACATGGGCAACAGGTGCATCACAGTGGAGGTTAACCAGTCACTGGCTAGATCTGACCATGAACTGTACACTGTTTCCACACCCTAGCATCTCTCCCACCCACGGATACCACAGTGTATACCTTTCCTACAGCTAAATTTGCACTACTAGTGAGAGGGGTGGGAGGTTTCACAGCCCCCACGCTAAGGAGAAACACTGCTCAAGATACAGACAGACTTACAAATGCAGCCTATAAGCACCTACACGCATGTAAGGATCATGCCATAGCTGGTAAACCAAAACTCCCTACGCCTAGACAAGGACACCGGTCTGGTGGACCTCTGCAATAAACAGGCTATACTACAGACGTAGGACAGTGTTCCAAAAACACAGCAAATCCCATGAAGGGCAGACATCCGTGACCACTAGTAGTATAATATGTAGGTCCCTCATGACATCATCCAAGGCTAACATCAGCAGGAGAATATGCAAGGATTCAAAAGATAACCACAAAGCCTTCTGTGATGTCAAGGATCTACGTGGTCACACACAGATTTGCACTGTGCCAGTGAAATATAGCACAAAATATGCTGACCCTACTGATATCGCCAACATCCTTGCAGATACATTCGGTGCATACTTCACCCTCTAAAGAGCCCAGAATACTACCCGAAAGGTACAGTATCCCAACCATCAGAGACACACAGGTGGAAATGGTCCTCTCTAACAGCAGAACACAGCATCAGTGGAGGCAGATGTTGACCCAGACTGCATCTTGCAAACTGTACAAGACAACCTGCCACCCACCTAATTAAGCATTCCTACCATAGCCTCTCCACAGGCTACATGCCCATACATTGGCACGTGGCAACGGTTATTCCACTCGATCATGGTGAGATCACAACTGACCATGGTAACTACCACCCCATAAGCCTGACTAGCCTGGTCTGCAGTGGTATGGTTCGCATCCTCATGGCACTCATTGATAATGACATTGGTAACCTTCGAACATGTGACCCAACCCAGGTCAGCTTTGTTGAGTGCAGTTCATGCCTACTGAACCTGTTTGATGTCTTACATACAGTCACCAAGACATTAGATGACAGAGAAGGTGGTTCACACATACTACCTAGACCTCACCAAGGCTTTTGACACCATGCCCCACTCAGGTATTATTGATAAACACCAGCCTGTACATTCACCTATACACCACAGGTTGGGTTACCAACTAGCTTACACACAGAACCCACATGGTACGACTAGTGGTCTCCAGGTCCAACTCTTGAACAGTCATGACTGGTGTCCCACAGGACTCCGTCCTGGGAGCCCTACTGTTTGGTATATACATCTCAGATGTACAGGCAAACACAGGTGGACTACGGCAGACCATGTTTGGCAATGACTGCAAACTGGGAGCCATGATTGATAGTCCAGCTGACACGAACATCCCTCAAGGGGCCTCACAGAGAATGTCACAGGGGTCCAACGACACAGTCTCCAGCCAAGTGCCACTAACTGCATGGTCATTCCATTGTGGAATTGGCACCCGCATATTAACACATGAGTGGCAGCCACTTTAATACAGACGAGGTAAAGGGGTATCTGGGGACTAAGGCAGATAGTGATCTCCCCTGTGACAATAATATCTCCACAGTAGTTAGGACAGCCTTCTATGTAGGCCATCTGATTACTAAAGGATTCCCATCTAGACATACTGGAGTTATAGTGCCCCTTTACTCATCACTCATCAGTCCCATCATAGGGTATAATAACCCATGTGGGATTTACCTCAGAGGACACATACAACAGCTGGGGGGTCTATGAATGTAACTCACCAAGGGGAATACTGGCCTCCAACATATGGCTTATGCAGCCAGACTGAATAAACTCCTGCTTTACTCAGTGGCATCTTGTTTACCCAGAGATGATCTCCACTGACCATCACAGCCATGTCGAACTCAGGCTTGATGGATATGCTTCACCTATGGGAATCCATGTCTCAGTGGGCCACACACTGTAGTGAGATGACCTTGCCACAACAATAACCGGAAGATGTTGGAGGGATAGCTTCATGTCACAGACACTCCCCATACTTTGGAACAACATCCCTAACTACATTATACAGAGCCCCTCACTAACACTCTGCAAGAGAAACATTGAAGGGTGGATGGGGAACAGTAGATGCACCCCAGGGATCCTGCCATTGGATCTTCTTCACAGAGGGATGGTTAATGAATCAACGGGGTGGCAAAAGCTGACACATTTTGGCTGGCCTTATTAATGACCTCTGGCAGTTGACCAAGTACCTACCTATGAATCTACACATACAGCATCTGCATATGCTGATAGCTTAATTTACTGTTCAGGTGTTGACTTACCTTGTGCCAATGGATGTTGTGTGTGCAATATTTGAGGGCTGCCTATGTTGGATGCGCACACTAGACTGCCTATACATGACAATTTACAGGTAGTTTTGTGTGTGTGGCATTCATTTTTACTGTGAGTGCAGGTGGAGAAAGGTGTCAGTCGCTAGGTGCCTACACTGTCAGTATGTGTGCTATATGTTCCCTCATTGCCAAAGCATGGGCATACTGGGCACGCCTCCATCTGCCTACTGAGGCTGGCTCAGGGTGTTTGTGGTCTGAGTACTTCTGTGCCTGTGGGGCCCTTGGCAATGGAGGTGGGCTGTGAGGACCTTCTGCTGCAGCTGTTTCCACAGGACCATATTGTGTAGCATGGCGCACACTATGAAGATGTGGGCACATGTGCCTGGAGAGTATTGCAGGGTTCCACCAGATATGTCCAAGTAACGGAACCGTGATTTCAGCATCCCAAACACATGCTCTATGATGATTCTGGTGTGTGTGTGTGTGCGCCTCATTATTGTGTTCCTGCATGGGTGTGTGTGCATTTCTGATGGAAGTCATCATGCACGGTTCCAGTGCATAGCCAGCATCCCTCACCAGGTGGCCATTTGGGATGTCCCCCCTGGCAGATAACTGATACAGCTGTGAGGCATGCCAGAAGTGGGAGTTGTGATAGCTTCCAGGGCTGCCAGTGCACACATCCATGATAATGCCCTGGGCATTGCACATGACCTGGCAATTGATGGAGGGGTATCCCTTGCGGTTTATGTAGCACCTACCCTGCTCACCGGGTGGTGACTTGATGTGTATGTGCGTGCAGTCTATTGCACCCAGTACCTCCGGGTATTCTGCCACATGGTGGAAGAGACATATATTGCTGGCCAACTCCTCCTGCATTCGGGGGAAGTACGTGTGCTCATTGGCATGTGATAACACAGCATCCAGGAACTGGTGTAGTACTCTGGATACTGATGAGATACCCATGATATTCCCAGTTTATTTTATTTACTTATTTTACATTTGTTAACCGGGATGGTCCGACTGGATACATGTCCTTTTTCAGCAGAGGCCCAGGGAGAAAAGCTCCAACAGAGTTACATTGATAATTAGGTACAGTAAATGAGCTGAAAGAACTTAACAAAAACATAGGCTATTTACATACAAGTACAAGACTGCCATTACTATTTCTGAGATTACTACAAATGTAACATTAATAACATATTAGCAAGGACGGTAGGCAGTATAATGACATAGAGTTAGACAGGATACATATTTCTTTATCACAGTATACAAAGTACTTATCATCTTAGCTAGTTGTTTATGTTTTAGTTAATGGCACAGAGCTAGTCTGGGTTTGAGCAAGGACATAGCCAGTGTGACTTGAAGTGGAGTTTTAGACTATTTTGAATTGACTTAGAGAAGTTGCAAGCGTGATGTTATTTGGGAGAGAGTTCCATATTTTACCAGTGGTGTTGGCAAATAGTGCGTCACCACCTAGGTTGAGAGATTTAGTTGTTTGGACAAGGAATCTGTTTGCTGAGTGAAGGCAGCTTAGATTGGAGTAGGGAGTCATTAAGTTTTTTAGTGCTGGGGTATTCTCAGGTTGTTTAAGGATTTTGAAGGCCTCTATGAGTTGGGACTGGTGAAGAAGGTGTGGGAATTCTATCCATCCAAGCTTTTTCAGGTTAGTACAGTGGTGTGTTCTGTAGGGTAGGCCTGTAATGAACTTGGCAATGGTCTTTGAAAGGTACCTGTAGCTAGTATTCTCAGGCTTACACATACCTTCGTATCCACTGGGATGAGTTCTCCTCTGTTTGTTCTGACTCTGAGGCATGGCCAGCACAGCTTCACAAGTTGCTGTAGGGTGTCCCTGTCCATTGTCTCAGCTAAGCATAGCTATGGGAAATTCGACACACCCCTATCCTGCAGCTTTGCCTAGATAGGGGCAGACTGGTTTAGCAATGCTCCAATGTGCTTACAGCAATGACGACACACCCCTCTCTTGATGTCATCTTTATCTCAAGGGCTCACCTTGGTGTTATAATGCTACGCTGTGAGGTGCATCCTTACACCAGCGGGGAATCTGCGATTCACTATTACTCTTCTCATTTGCATTGCATTGCCTACTAATACCTAGCTACTGCTCATAACATTGTCACTGCCCCTTAGCAACCCTTGCGCCATGAGTATGGTGTAGCATGCCTGCCATTGAGTGTTATGGGGAAATCGTGATATGTGTTTCTATATGGTTTTATTCTATATTTTTATATATTCCTTGCGATCCCCTTTGCGCACCGCTGCCCTGAGCTTCCACGTCATGATAGTGCGACTATATATATTAAATGTTAATTTTATATTTTGTACATGTTTTTTATGCCAATGGCTATATATTTAACCATTGGCATATATTAATATTATAATACATGTGTTTGGTCGGCTGTCATGGCTCCGATTTTATGTTTGCAAAAATATAAACCGTTTTCAACAGTTTACATTTCTGCATGCTTACACTATGCCTGCACCACTTCCTGAATTGCTACATACCTTCATTTGCATGCTACACTGCTGCACATGGGGTAATTAGCATACAAGGCTCAGGAATTGTGCGGGTGTAGCATACGCAGGTAGTGCATGTGGAAACAGCTCATACCTGAATCACTTGGTGGCCATATTTGGTGTTAGATCACTATGCCTGCACCTGGTGCAAGCTTCCTGAATCCTGGGGAAAGTTTATTTTTTCATTATGCATCATTTCATAATGCCCCATGCCTTGTTCTTTTATAAATAGTGCTACTTCTGCAGAATATTGTATTAAGGTTACGTTTATTAATTTGCAGCAAGCTTTCAGCATTTCAGTGGTTCAGTGAAGTGATGGATGAAGGAATGAATTGCAGATTAATATGTTAAACTGAAAAAAAAAGATATTTCACAGAGCTGGTCACTGAACTGTGAAATAATTGCATGCACTATGGATTAATATATTAAAATGTAAAATGGAAGTTCCCAGGATTGTCATTCTGCAGTTTATTTGTATTATTCTTCAACAGAGCCAGTGTCATTTCACAGGTATAAATACGTTCATTGAGGTCCTGTTCTACGAAATGGAAATTAATAACTTCATAAAATATAAACAAAAATAGAGTTTAAAGGCTGCATATAACTTCTGTAAGAATGTATTCTGTAACTGGCAAGTAAGAAGTAACAGTCTGTTAAGGGCAATAACAAATAGGGAAAATGAAAAAGTATTAACCTCAGGGACATATATCAACACATAAAATATAAACATCTGAAAGCAGTTCAGGACAGCTTCATCCATAGAATGTCCAACACTGTCACAGTAAGTCTCCCTCAGACTTTAGAAAAAAAAAATAATAAACCTCCATAGATATAAAAAGTACTTTGGGGCCTCTCCATTCAGGCAAGTGTATATGTAGCACCATACAGAAAGAAACCGATCCATATCCTAAGCATGCATTCATTTTAAATATTCATGATTTGTCTGAATACATTTTTCTTGGATTATATTTCTGCATTGAAAGTGTATTGGTCACTTTCTGAATCAAGTGTTAAGTAACAAACCTTGAAACTGGATAACATCTTCTTTGTCATATGCAATATCAAATGATATTGTGTTTGATACAAAATGTACTGTTTTGCTTTATATTTTGTTTAGAAGGATGGCTGCCTGAAATTTTTCTTAGAGTTGAAAATCTATGCCATGACGTCATGAAAGACTAAACCCTCAATGCCTCACTAGCTAAAGTATACGCACCTATGTGTCCATACAAAATTTATTAACATGAACTTTTAACTTCCTAAAAAGGCAAGTTGTTAACTAGGGCTCACAGGTGGAACACTGTATACTGATAATTAAGATATGTGAAGGTGTAATAGTGAAACCACATTGTGAACAAGAAGCTGCACTTCTAAAGAAGTTGTTCTTACTTAATCAGCATGCTTTACAGATGTATGGCCAGGATTCAATAAACTCCATGTAGGAATAGAGTTATTCCTACACTGAGTGAATGGTGTCCATCTCCGGATCCCACTCTCAGCAGCGCACGTTGCATATTAATGAAGGCATGCTACTGAGATGGTGCTGTGTACATAGATACTGAATCAGTGCAGGCAGCATGTTACTGTAGTGCTAGCAAATCTGTAACATGCCCCCAGCACTGTCAAAGTGCTGTATGGCACTTTAGAATAGAAAAAAGTGTCCACAGACACTGAATTGATGAATGAGAAGGGAATGAAATGCAGGGGATGTGTGACAGGTACTGTAACACACCCCCTGCATTATGAAAGTGTTGTACATCACTTTACAATAGAAAACACTGTCTGCAGACACTAAAAGTATGAATGGGAAGTGAATGCAATGCACGGGGTGTGTGACAGGTACTATAATACACCCCCTACATTGTGAAAGTGCCGTATGGCACTTTACAATAAAGAAATGTGTCTGCGGACACATACCTCTCAACCTCTTAGAGCAAGAAGTCTGGACAAAGCGATTTATTAAAAGTGGGACAAAAGCCCAAAAATAGGAACAGGTTTTAAATATTGTCCTCACCAACTTAGAAAGCTGATAGAATAACAAGTTTTGCATTAGCATGTAATTTCTGAAGAGTATGTCACCTGAAACTCAAATGCCTGTCATGATTTACTAATTGCAGCCTATAATGGATTACTTTATTTTTACTTTTTATTTCTTTAAAGTTTAAGCATAGCTGAGTGGGTTTGCATTGTGTGGTGCTTTGCTCAGCAGTGCTTAAATGTATCAAGAAGTTATATAGAAATGTATTGCAAAAATTGTCATAGCTGAGTAAGCTCAGTGGTTAGAGTCACAGCTTCATGTACAGTTCAAATACCAAGTCAGCGTTTACATCAGAAAGCCTTTTTATATTAATGTTAATTTATTTACCATTGTAGTTGTTATTGGCATTTGCAAAGAACACATGCCAGACATCTAAAAATAGAAATTGGATGCTTTTAATGTTTGTTGAAAAGGTTTCCATCTGGGGGCACATATAGAAATGTATTGCAAAAATTGCCATAGCTGAGTTAGCTCAGTGGTTAGAGTCACAGCTTCATGTACAGTTCAAATACCAAGTCAGCGTTTACATCAGAAAGCCTTTTTATATTAATGTTAATTTATTTACCATTGTAATTGTTATTGGCATTTGCAAAAAACACATGCCAGACATCTAAAAATAGAAATTGGATGCTTTTAATGTTTGTTGAAAATGTTTCCATCTGGGAGCACATGGGCCTCCACTTCCCAACCACCCTCCCCGTCCAAAGTGGTTTACCCCCCTCATGTGTCATACACCACCCCTGTCTGCTATCTTGTCTGTCTTGTCTGTCTGCAAAAGCAACCTTTCCTACCCAACTTACCTCCTCATACTTACCTACAAACTTTCCCCAATATACCACTCTCACCTTAAAAAAAGGGGGGTATTTGTCTCCCCCAAAAATCATGTCCCATACATAGCTCTCCATTTTGCCCCATGTACACTGACATCAATCAATTTACCCTTGAATTACTCAACAATGTATGTCACCCTTACCCCTCCCTGTGGGGTGTGAGGCTCTAAATTCCAAATTGTCCACATCATTCACAGCTGTTACTGCAGAAGAAATTGAGAGCTATCCTTTCCTATACCCATGCACATCCCTAGCTGCATTTCATAATGCCCCCCCCCCACTTGCCCCCATTTCAACACATTTCTATCACCCCTTTCTTCTTTTTTTGGAAATAATGCAGATTTAAGGAGGGCTAAGTGAAGTTAAGGGAACCTAAGCTTCTCTTGGCATCAAAATGAGTTGCTCAAACCCACTAAAAATTGCTTTAATCTCTCTATCTCATTCCACTGCTTTTCCCAGTAACCACATAACATGCCCTGCCAGATCACAAACCAAGGACTCTGTGCTTTATAGTTACAGCAGCATACCACTCCACCAAATGAGCTGCAAGAAGTACTACTGCTTTTGTAAATATATCATGCATTATGGTCATTTAACATTTGGGAAAAAAAAAAAGTCATCACTGCTAAGTCTCAAACCCAGGACCCTGTACACTATAGTCAGAGCAATGTATTACTACACCAAATCACCTATGAGCATTAGCAATACTTTTTCAAAGATATCATGCATTAGAGTCATTGAACATTAGGGAAAAAAATATCACAGCCAATTCTCCAACCCAGGACCTAAGATACTAGCATCAGAGCAACACACAACTAAGCCAAGCCAGCTCTGGCCAACTGTTGATGCTTTTGTAAAGCTATCATGCATTACAGTCATGTAACAGGAAAAAGATAAATATGCAGATTATTGAACCCAGGACCTTTTGAACTAGACTCCTAACAACACACAACTACCTCAAACAGCTCTAAGGATTTGTTGATGCTTTTGTAAAGATATCAGGCACTACAGGGATGTGACTTTAGGGGAAAAAAGACATGACTGCTATTTTATGGTCACTGGTTTGTTACATTTGTTGCTTTTAACAACACTGTCAATGTGTGAAACCAGAACCCTCTAAACTACAGTCAGTGGAACATACCAGCTTGCCAACTGATCTCTGCAGTATACTAACAGTTTTTACAAACATATCCTAATTGCCAGTTGCATAGTACTCCTATATGTACTAGCCCAAATCACACTGTACTTGGCCCTCTGATGCAGACACAGAACCAGTATACAAACAAATAAATGCTGTTGGATGTACAGGAGGCCTACAATATCAGGTATAGCTGACAACTACACAGACAGCTGCTGAATATCCACAGTTGTGCCCCCTATTTATGGCAGGATTGTCATAAAACCTACCCTTGTTTGCCCACATACTGGCAAGGCACTGCAGATTGGGGTTAAAAAACCATGACAGACAGCTCTGTGTCAATGTCATATCCATCAAAACACACATGTCCTTGCAAATATTGTGTTACACAGCATATGCATGCACATGTCTTACAAATACACATGCCAGATTAATGGCTCGGTAGCTCTATCTGTCACATTTCTAGCATCTATCACATCTAGACACCCACAGCGCTGGCACACAGCCCAGTCTGTAGCACGATAATTACAGGCATGTCAATACTACATAAGAATAATTGAGCCCTGCAATGTCCTGCAAAACTGGCTGCTCCTACTGCAGTCAATGCCACCCACAGTAGCACTTTAAAGGCCTGCAGGGCGGGACACATTTCACAATTATTAATATGTGTAGTAAATGTTGACTACTACTCTCTGGATGGCACTATTATGTAACATATGTACCACAGCCACAGACCTCACCTGGACTGTTGTGGGTACCCTCATCCAGCCAATGCTGGGACACAAGAGTTGACACTCTACCCTTACTGACAGTAGCAGCTTGCTATCCCCCAATGTCTTCACAATCCCTAGTCTGACTCTTGGCTAGAATGCAGCAGCTTTAGCCTGCTACATATGCAGCAGTATGTCCAGCTACCTGCTACAGATATGACCTTGCTCACAAACACCTACAGCAGGGTATTCACACAACAGCCAAACATAAAGGTTTCTGGGGGTGTCAAGGTTTTAAGGGACATGTCTCAGTCTGCCCCTACAAACATACACAGCTGACAGACCAGCATCAACTGCAGCAGCATGCACAGTCAGAGAGAAAAGGACCTATGACACTCACATCTGCCTGTCTCCTTACTCAGCCCAACACACATTTACACAGTTCACTGCTACAGAATCTGAAAGTCAGTTAAAAATGGTCAGACATACATACCTCTCAACTGTACAGATTTCCACAGAATGTCCAGATTTTTGCCTCAAGTTTTTGCCCTGTTCCCCATAGTATTGTGTGGTTTTCTACCAAATCACTGGGATGATGTGAGGAATGGAGTCACTAAATAATGATATCCATTCAGTTGCAGATTTCATATCCTTCAGAAAATGTATTACAAAACAAACCCTGTCACTCTAGCAATTTTCTAACTTTATAACAGCAATACTTAAAATCTGTCCCTATTTTTGTCCCTTTGTTCCTCAATTTTGTTGGGCTTTGTCCAGATTTATTTTGCTAAGAGGTTGACAGGTATGCAGACATAGCGTGCAAAACTGTGGACATAATACATCAATTCAAACAGTGGACAGTATTTCCATCTACCCTGTGTGATAGTTCCCACACCTTGATAACATCCTCCTCACAGGCCAGGAAAAGGGCTAAGGCCCACATGAAGGACTTAATTATAGCACTGTGTTGCCATGCCATTGGGTAATGGAAAGGCAACACAGCTGTTCTGGATGCAATTAGCAAGTGGGAGACACTGATTGGTGCACAGGCAATCACCTGTTCATGAGCGTTACCTACATTAAGCAAGCTGCTGCCTATGCTAAACAGGTCTGACGCTTTTTTCAGGAAGACAGACTGTGAATCTTGACAACAATACTTGTGGATTTATTCTGACAAAGGAGTACAGCACAATAACAAGTATGTCATACAATTCAGCATGTAATGGAATGCAGATGTGGGGATGCAGTCATGGGAAATAGGAATTTAAACAGTAGGTCTCAACAAGACTTCCTGGACTGACATGTTGCTGTTAGTTTGCTGTTCAGCAACTATGGCCATCCCTGAGGGCTCTGTCTGCAGTGACATAGATCACAGCTCTGGCCCCTGAGTCACCTCAACAATGGTTAGCTCACATATGAGTACTACTGGATTGTCTGTTGTACTATACTGACTGTGACACTGCCAGTCCAGCTACCTGGGATGTTGTAAATATTCATATATCATTTGTGAATATTACTATGATACATATGCCTGTCTTATGACTGTAAGAGACATATATGTTATGTGGATATTACATGGACTTCTTCAGATAAACACACGCCCTGCTCTCTTTTAAATACCCCTCCTATTTCCATCATGTGACCAACACAACCATTCATTAAAAAATAATTTTTAAAGATGAACACATATAAAAAGACCACATAAAATCAACATGAAAATGTGTATGTGTGTCTGAATGTTATACACAAAAATTAAATCATTTATAAGTATTATTTCACCTTCTAAGAATTTTTTAATTTTAACAAGCGACTTATAGAAATCATATTGTTAAGACCTGGAAACATATAGGTATTTAGCCTGACTTGACACAAGAGTTCTAGATACTTCAACAATACTGTTATGGGTCCACCCCTGGGATCTAAATCAACTTGATCAATCACCCAAAATTTGAAATTATGTGTCACGTTAAGACTGACATGTTTTGCTAAAGCATTTTCCATTTTATTTCTACTAATGCTGTATACATGCTCATAAATCTGTTGTTGTAGTCTTCGTTCGGTTTTGCCAATATAATATGAAGGGCACAATTGACTTTTTGCCAAATATACAATCATTTTTGGATTACAGTTGTGTTTATTATTCATCCTGTATGTCTTGCCATTAATTGTAAATGTGCAACCCTCCTCGATGTACTTACAATTTGGGCAGTTGCTGCATTTATACATACCTGGATTTCTACACCTTGGTGCTACACTCCTCTCCAATAGATTTTTTTCAAGTTTGTGCCTTTTCTAAAGATAATTTTGGGTGCCAGCCCTACTTTTTCTAATATATTATGTTCTTATTTTAGAATGTTCCAATTTCTAAAATATAGTATTCCTAATATGTGAGGTTTCTGAATTAAAAGTCATAACAAAGTCAATATTGAAGTTAGTATTAATGTCTGTTCTTATACACTCTTCCATTTGTACTGCCTGATTGTGATAATGGTTTATTTCTCCACTAAGGATTGGTTTATAAAAAACAATTTGTCTTTTGGTTTTGACTTCATTAATTAACTCATCCAACAGTATTTGGGGATAGGCCCTATTCAGAAGCATTCATCTCAATCTGTCACACTCATACTCAAAATCTATTGTAGTTGAAGTAAATTTTGCAGTTCTCATAAGTTGACCCTTTACTACTGACTTTTTCTGGTAGTGGGGATGTGCACTTGAATAATGCAAAAATGTGTTTGAGTATGTTTTCTTCCTGTAAATCTTTGCAATATATAAGCTATCTTCACTTTTTTTGCTTAATTCTATGTCCAAGTAGGAAATCACTTTACTATGAAAATAGGTAGGATGTGTGTTTGTTATCTGAAGAAGTCCATGTAATTTACGGGACGAAAAGTGCTTTATTAAACACCTTTTTGTTTTTATTTATGTGAGAGTCAAATTCTTTCTGCTGCTGTTCGTATTATTTGTTTTCGCATTTGTGGTAGATTGTGAGTTTAGTTCATGCGTTTTGGATTTACCAGTCTGTCATTTGGCGAATGGCTGCACATGGACTCAGTAGTTCCCCTACACTGTTTTCACAATCTGGGAAGGAGAGGGAACCTCTCAGTAATTTGACTATTATCATACAAACTTCAACTCAGCAAGCTGAAGCATTAACCAGGAGATCGGATGCTGTGAATGCCTGTTCTTCACCCGGGGTTAATGCTTCCCTTAATTTAACCCCCATTGTAGCAGAAACTCCTGTTACACAGACACCAATACCAACCCAAACAACTGATCTGGCAACTATTAACACAACTCAGGTGATTAGTAACAGAGGGAGATCCCATGCAGTACAGGAGAATGTCAATAACCTCAACAATCTTCCTCCAAGGCTTATTGGGGCCCCTTTATTAAAGGACTGGCTATCGGTACCGTTGACTTTTCATGAACCAGTAACCAGTTTTACTATGGGACACTTGGTCAGAGGTAATACCACTCTCTCTGATAAGCTTGTTTCCTTTGGTCACAAATTATTAAAGTATAAAATATAAGCCTGAAAATTGAATATTGTAAAGAATGCATTCGCTTGCAAATAGTCTCCAAAGGACAAAGATCATGACAGTACCTGACAGGGTTGTTTCCTGATTCGCTATTTCATCAGGATTTAATTAAGATGTTTAACAGGCAGGCTTGGAGCTGTTAGCCTTGATGATTGACCATTACCAAATTCTAGCCAAAGAAATAGCCGACAAAATACTAGTACTGGATACTCAAATCACAACAGATGTGGACTTTGAAAGATATACGTGTGATTATAATAGGATTTTTCAAAGCATAGACCAATATTTAATAAAATTAAAAACAACTAAATTTAAAAAAACTTGAGAGTAACCACCTCCGGTACAGTAATGGCAGTGCTTATCCACGCCCACCAGCATCTCATGCTTGGAAGTCAAAGAGTAACACCCTCTTTGTTAATATTAATGAGGCAGGACATGATGCTAACAATTTTTCCAGCTCCCTTTATGACTATGCGAAAGAAGGAACAAGTAATGAAAACGGAGGCACGTTCGAAGTTCGTAGAAGTGAAAGAATATGGAACCAACAAAATAGACAAGTAGGATTTAATCAACAATGCGTGAATAATATTCCTTCACATCAAGGGCAGCTAAGCAAAGCAGAGGCTGGTTTAAATAATATTCAGCAAAATAAAACATGAGGAGCAATCAGGGTTTTTCCACGGGAAAACAACGGAAGAACAACCATCGGAAAACCCTCAACAAGAGGTGGAGGTAATGCATTCTAGAGATTTTAATTTGCAACTTAAATGTGTAATTGTCAGAAACACCAGTGATGACTTTATTGTATACAATTCTTCTTCTTTCATGGTTACACCAGAGCTAGTAGAAATACTAGCTAAGGGTTTGACATTTGTACCCCAACAGCGGATGGACTTAGCTAGAACTGAGTTAGCCCTTAAAACATTTGTGAGAAAGCTTAATCTCAATGTAATTATAGGTAGTAATGTGATAGAGACTGTAATGCATAGAGTTCCTAGTCTGTTTAATCCCCTCCACACCCATCACTTGCTATGTTTGAAAAAGATTTGTGAATTGGACTTGCGTGATATACATGATAGATATCACACTAGAGGAAGTAAAAAAAAAAATATGAGTAGAAGTAATTGGGAAACATTGCAATTCTTAAGAGTTGCACAGGTCAGGGTGATGAAACCTGACAAGGGAGGGGGTTAGTGTTTATGGATACAGACGACTATGAAAATAGAATAGCGAAGATTTTGGATGCAGATGTCTATGAAAAAGTTTCATTGAATGAATTTAATGTGGCAAATCAACGCATTAAAATTTATTTAAATGATTTGTTTATTGAAGGTAGAATTAATTTGAACGTATTTAACTACATCAATATGCTAGCCCCTATGACACCTATGATGTTCGGGGTTCCCAAAATACAAAAGACTTACAGAATCCACCATTAAGACCGATAGTTGATGGGAGAAATTCCATCACATATGCAAGTGCAAAAGTGGTGGACAGCATATTGAAAAAAATGTCAAAACTGAATTTCAAATATGCAAAGACTTCAGGTCATTCCTGGAAAAAATAAATTCACTTGAATACAATGAGCAATACAATTTCCTTATGGTCGACATAAAAGATCTATACACTTCCATTCCACATGATCTAGGTATTGAATGGGTGTCCATATAATCAGGAGAAAGGGGGCTCCTAGGGAAGAGATAAGATTAGCAGAAGAATTACTTAACATCATCCTCACCAATCTTCTTCTTTCAGCTTTTTCCCAGTTAATGATTACCACAGCAGATCACCTGTCCACTCATGATGGACAGTGGAGATTTTTATGGTGTTGAGTTGCCAGCCTGGCTCTCAATCTTCCACGGAAGGCACACACATACACAAACTCACACCTAGGGCCAATTTAGAGTATTCAGTCCACCTACAGCATGTCTTTGGGAGGAAACCAGAGCACCCAGAGGAAACCCACGCAACCACAGGGAGGACATGCAAACACTGCACAAAAGGCACCCCAGCCGAGGATCGAACTGGAGAATCTCTTGCTATGAGGCAGCAACGCTAACTGCTGCACTACTGCGGCTGCCCTAACATCATCCTCACCGATAATTTTATTTTTTTCAAATGAGAATATTATTTTCAAAAAACAGGAGTGGCTGTGGGCTCACCCTGTGAGGCAAGCTTTGCCAACTCAGTTATGGCCCACTGGGAGCAAGAATTCATCTTTGCGAGTAAATACATAGCAGAAAAAATTAATTTTTTCACACGATATTTGGATGACGTATTTATGATTATTAAAGGGGAAGCCTCAACAGCCACTGAATTAGTTAACTATATGAACAAAACAACCACGTTTCTTCAATTCACTTCAAATTTTCATAGTAAAGGGATTTCCTACTTGGACACAGAATTAAGCAAGCAAAGTGAAGCTAGCTTATATATTGCAAAGATTTACAGGAAGAAAACATACTCAGATACATTTTTGCATTATTCAAGTGCACATCCCTACTACCAGAAAAAGTCAGTAGTAAAGGCTCAGCTTATGAGAGCTGCGAAAATGACTTTGACTACAACAGATTTTGTGCATGAGTGTTTTTGAAAAGGGCCTATCCTCTAATACTGTTGGATGAGTTAATTAATGAAGTCAAAACCAAATGACAAATAGTTTTTTATAAACCAATCCTTAGTGGAGAAATAAGCCATTATAACAATCAGGCAGTACAAATGGAAGAGAGTACTAATTTCAATATTGGTACATAGGTTCATAGGTTCATATGTTGGTACTAGGCTATCGGCCCTAGGGCCTATACAAGCCTAGCCATAACAATTCCCTGGATATTTCTTCCCACAATATTTACTTCCCTGGACCCCTGTTTAGCAGGGCGACTGACATGATCCCTGGAGTGAATTTCCTATCTCCCATCCAATCGTCAAGGTTCCTTTTGAAGAGGGCCAAGGAGGTGCTCTGCTAGACATGTATGGGCAGTCTATTCCAGAGTATGGGGAGTCTCTAGGTCAGCAACCTATCCCTCCAGCATGTTTTGTGCATTGTGATAACAAGGTTTAGATCCCTGGAGCATGTGGCTCTGAGGGATTGGGATTTCTTTAAGTGGAGCATGTCCAACAGCTCAGGGTTTGACGTGGCCCTGTATGTTAAGCAGAGATCGCCTTTGAGTAGACGATATGCCACAGAGTATAGCTGGAGTTTTTTTAGATGGTCAGCATAGGGCATCTGCTTTAGGCCTGTGATTCTTTTAGTGAGGTATTTCTGTGGCCTTTCCAGCTGTTGCAGATGTCTTGTGAGGTACATACCAAACGGGGCATCGTACTCTATAATGGGTCTAATGAGGGATGAGTACAATGGGACAATGACCTCCTTTTTTCTGGATAAAAAGCCCCAGTGATGAGGTGTGCCACATAGAAGGATTTCCTGACTGTTGTGGCAATGTGGTTATCGAAGGTGAGACCACTGTCCACCTGTGTCCCTAAGTCTCTCATCACACTTTCAGTGTTTAGTGTACTGCCACCTATGTGGTAATTCATGGGTACATAGTTTTTCCCAAAGGGGATAACTATACATTTCTTGGCATTAAGCTTGAGCCCATGGCTCTGGCTTAATTGACTTTGTTAATATTGGCTTTGTTATGACTTTAATTCAGAAACCTCACAGATTAGGAATACTATATGTAAGAATTGGAACCTTCTAAAAGAAGAACATAATATAATAGAAAAAGTAGGGATGACACCCAAAATTATCTTTAGAAAAGGCACACACTTGAAAAATCTATTGGAGAGGAGTGCAGCACCAAGATGTAGAAATCCAGGTATGTATAAATGCAGCAACTGCCCAGACTGTAAGTACATCGAAGAGGGTTGTTCATTTACAATTAATGGCAAGATGTACAGGGTGAATAATAAACATAACTGTAATTCAAAAATGGTTGTATATTTGGCAAAGTGTCAATTGTGCCCTTCATATTTTATTGGCAAAACTGAACGAAGAATAAAAGAACGGATTTATGAGCATGTATACAGCATTAGTAGAAATAAAATGGAAAATGCTTTAGCAAAACATGTCAATCTAAACCTGACATATAATTTCAAATTTCAGGTGATTGATGAAGGTGATTTAGATCCCAAGGGTGAACCCATAACAGTATAGGTGG
Source organism: Protopterus annectens (assembly GCF_019279795.1). Classification (NCBI taxonomy): domain Eukaryota; kingdom Metazoa; phylum Chordata; order Ceratodontiformes; family Protopteridae; genus Protopterus; species Protopterus annectens. The sequence goes on along the minus strand of NC_056726.1, from coordinate 1,673,546,081 downwards.
AGTATCTAGAACTCTTGTGGCAAGTCCGGCTAAATGCCTATATGTTTCCAGGTCTTAATGATATGATTTCTATAAGTTGCTTGTTAAAAATTTAAAAAATCTTAGACGGTGAAAGAATAGTTATAAATGATTTAGTTTTTGTGTATAGCATTCAAACATGCATACACTTTTTCATGTTGGTTTTATGTGGTCTTTTTATATGTGTTCACCTTTAAAAATTGTTGTTTTTTAATGAATGGTTGTGTTGGTCACATGATGGAAATAGATAGGGTATTTAAAAGTGAGTAGGATATGTGTTTGTTATCTAAAGAAGTCCTTCCCGGGGAATTCATGAAGCTTGCACCAGGTGCAGGCGTAGCGTCGGCGTTCTAACACCAAAGATGTCTGCTGAGCGATTCAGGTACAAGCCATTGCCACTTGCACTACCTGCATATGCTATGCCCACACAACGCCTGAGCCTTGTATGCTAATTACCCCATTTTCAGCAGAGTAGCATGCAAATGAAGGTATGTAGTGATTCATTAAGTGATGCAGGCATAGTGTAAGTATGCAGAAATGTAAACCGTTTAAAAACGGTTTACATTTTTGCAAACATTAAATCGGAGCCATGACAGCCGACCAAACACATGTATTATATTGTTAATATATGCCAATGGCTAAATATATAGCCATTGGCATAAAAAAATGTACAAAATATAAAATTAACATTTAATATATATAGTTGCACTATCGCAACGTGGAAGAGCAGGGCAGCGGTGCTCAAAGGGGATCGCAAGGAATATATAAAAATATAGAATAAAACTGCAATGAAACACATATCATGATTTCCCTATAATAGACAATGGCAGGCATGCTAGACCATACTCATGGTGCAAGGGTTGCTAAGGGGCAGTGACAGTGTTATGCACAGTAGCTAGGAATTAGTAGGCAATGCCATGCAAATGAGAGGAGTAATAGTGAATTGCAGATTCCCCGCTGGTGTAAGGATGCACCTCACAGTGTAGCTTTATTACACTGAGGTAAGCCCTTGAGATAAAGATGACAGCAAGAGAGGGGTGTGTCGCCATTGCTGTAAGCACATTGGAGCATTGCTAAACCGGTCTGCCCCTAGCTAGGCAAAGCTGCAGGATAGGGGTGTGTCGAATTGCCCATAGCTATGCTTAGCTGAGAGTACACAAGGTAACCGAGTATGCATGTGAACGGAGATGAAAACGTGCGTAAACCCGGTAAATGTGTATGCGTGGTGTGCACTGCAGCTGAAACAGGAAGGATATAGGAAAGAAATAAGGAAATGCTGCAGCAGTGAAATTGGAGTACAAATGACTAATTAACACCTAGGAGCCTACAGCGGGCAGAACAGGGAAGGGGAGGGGCCGTACTGCAAAGAAAACAGCAAAGTGTCAAAGCAGAACAAAGGCGATATGCAGTTCATCAGCTACAAGGCACATTTTGCCATGACTGGGTAGAGAACGTACATAACAAGAAAGACGGCAGGTGGATGCATGCCTGATAATGGGAGGGGATTCAGGTCTAAAAGTGAATTAAAGGGTAACAGATTAATCAAGGCAGGCAAGTAGATCTCCACAGTAAAGGCCCCACACATCCAGTACTCATTGCAAAACTCATAATTAAGACACACAGCAGCTGGAATAGCTCATACACACCCATTTACATCAGCAGCATCCATAGCACAATACTTTAAAGTGTGAAAGCACCTCACACACATTTGTGTATTCCCATACACTCTGCACCAGTGGTGTATACAGATAGGGAACTTTTATTATGTACATGTTAGGGGCTGCCATAGCTGTGATCCACCAGCATGTGTCGGAGACTGAAGGTGGTGTGGAGGATGATGCACATGACCACCGCAGGCACCAGAGGAGGAGGAGAGTGTCCAGACCCAGGGTAGCCTACCAGGGGCAACACAATCTGGAGATAGTAGAGCATTACAGGGTGGACAGGGGCACCCTACAGCAACTTGTGGAGCTCAGATCCAGAACAAACAGAGGGGAAACCATCCCAGTGGATACAAAGGTATGTGTAAGCCTGAGAATACTAGCTACAGATACCTTTCAAAGACCAACTGGGGATATCATGGGTATCTCACAGGCATCAGTATCCAGGGTACTACACCAGTTCCTGGATGCCATGTTACCACATGCCAATGAGCACATATACTTCCCCCAAATGCAGGATGAGTTGGCCAGCAATATGAGTCTCTCCCACCATGTGGCAGAATACCCGGAGGTACTAGGTGCAATAGACTGCACGCACATACACATCAAGTCATCACCCAGAGAGCAGGGTAGGCACTACATAAACTGCAAGGGATACCCCTCCATCAACTGCCAGATCGTGTGCAATGCCCAGGGCATTATCATGGATGTGTCTGCTGGCAGCCCAGGAAACTATCACGACTCCCACATCTGGCATGCCTCAAAGCTGCATCAGTTATTTGCCAGGGGGGACATCCCAAATGGCCACCTGGTGAGGGATGCTGGCTATTGGTTAAAGGTCAGGCCATTTGGGTGGGGAGGATGACCTCCCATTTCCAAGATGTGAAGGGATAACTAGATAAGGTGGGAGAAATGTTTAAGCAGAGAGGTTATCCTAGGGGACTAGTTGAAGAAATTCTCCAGGAAGTTTACAATAACTGGGGCCATAAATATAAACCACTGTTAGGTGTGGGGTTGAACACTGACAGATCTGAAATGAAGGGTGGTGGTCAAAAATTTGAGAAAGCTTGTATACTGCAGTGTAATTACTTGTCTAGTGACATTAAAAACATTATCAGAAGGAAATGGAATATATTCAAAGTAAACCCATAAATTCTTGGTGTATTGGGCAACGAGACGGTGTTTATTCACAAAACGGTTGCCAATTTTAAACAGTTGTTAGAATATAAAACTAGGATAAAAGAGGGAGATGGTAAGAGGCCTAACCCTTGTGTGCACTGTAGGCAGTGCACATACATCAACAAGGTGACACATTTGATGTTAGGGAACGTTATAAAAAACAATATTAAGTTTAAACCTGGGAATTGTGGCATTAAATGGATGATACATCTTGCTATATGTGGCACATGTGCAAGTTGTTATGTGGGCAAGATGTAACAGGCAATGAGGAGTAGAATGTATGAACATGTATATGATATAAATAACAAAAAGAAGAGCAACACCCTGTACAAACACTCATTAGTGTGTGAGGGGTTTCATAAATTTGTTTTTAGCATTTTGGATTTTGTTGCTATTGACCAGAAAGGGGGCATCTGGAAGAATGCTTTGATGAAAAAAGATGCAGTGGCAATTGAGACTGGCTGCTAACTTTCCCCAGGTCTGAATGAAGTTATGTTTATATCTCCTGCATTGCAGGAGAAAGCTGAGAAATGTTTTTTTTAAATGTTTTGCAATCATATTCCATATATATAGTTTATTTTGTGAATTTTAATCTGTGTACGACATATATATTTATTTCATGTTTATTCCCTTTAAGGAATTTATGTCATCAATAGTAAGTGAAAAGTGGATAGGTGATTTGTTTTGCTAACCAATTGCATTGTTTTGCAAGATATTTAAACAAGGTCATTGAGGGTATTCTGATAAAGTCTTGCTTTGTGGAGACGAAAGTGCTTAATACGCGTTTGTTTTTTATTAAAATTATTTCCATCCAGTATCCTGTTCCAGTACGTTTTATTGGCTATCCCAAACAATAACCCTACATCTTGTTCTACAAAAAGGGCCCTGGGATTCCTCAAGCTGTATATGCTAATAGAAATGGAGCCCAACTCCTGATTCCAATAAACTTGAACCTTGCTAGCAACAGCCAGTGAGTGGGCTTTCTTTGAGTAGTGGTGCATCACCTATATGCCAGCTTTGGTACTGCAGGCCTTGCATAGAAGAGAGTTTGGTAGCCTGCACTCCCAGTACTGCAAACAGATGGAGACTTAGTGCAGGCTATGCATATGTTGGGTGGGGATTGGATACAGGATCATTACTATCAGCTTTAAGATAGGAGTTAGGACTATGCTGTACCAGTAGAGTTCCACAGCATGCCTTGCTTCTTTTTTCAGACATGAGAATGCATACAGGATGGACTTTTTCTACTTTTGTGTGCCATCTCTTTCTCAAAATACAAATTGCACTCTTGGAAAGGCTAACTTTAGTGGAGCATGGAGGCTGTGTGGCAAAGTTGTTAGAGTGGTATAGCCCAGGAGTAGACAGAGATTCATTTATGTACAATCTTTCTGAAACTCCTTACCTCATCCGGACAATATATGTTCTGGTCTGTTACAGGCAGCAAAGGCATGATATTAGGCAGTTTTAGTTTATTGCATCTCCTGGTGTGACATCATGCCATGGGTGGATATGAATTTTCAGTCAGGCGAGAATTATAGTATGTCAGAAATTCTCCACAGTACATAATAAAATAGACTGGAATCACATGGAATATTAGAAATATCACATAATAACTTTAATTTTAAACAGTTTTATTGCAACAGACAGCATATTTGCCTTTGGTGAGGGGTAATCAGAAGGCTGAGCGTTTTGTTTCCACATCAGATGCTTGGATTGGTTTTCCAGTTCTGATACTGCTCTGCAGCATAAGTGGGGGGGGGGGGTGCTGCACTCCTGAATGTGATGCCCTACAGAAGAGAAGTTAAACTGAGGTCCTGTATGCTTGAGTTAGAAGTAGCACAGGTGGATATAAAAGATCCCATGGCAGTTATTGAAATAAAGTGGGGCAGAAGTTGGTTTATTTATACATCTTATGAATATTTACATATTTCTTATATCATATACTTTCATAATACATATGGATTACTATTATTCATTGATTACCATTCCCATCCATTCAACCTCATCCATATTTTTATTTCCACCATAATTTCTTCGGTGTCCTTTTTGTTAGAAAATAACTCTTCACAATGTCTTTTTCACACATACCTTATTGTTACATAAAACCTTTCCCCGCCACCTATATGTTATACTCTTGTAAAATGGTTTCATTGTTAGAAATTCCTTCCTTCCATAATTAATTACCTTCTCTTAGCAAATATTCTTTATTTTAATTTACTACCTGTTAACCTTTGTATCCATTTTCCTTCTTTGATTTCTTTTTCCCTTAGGGCTGCCCATTTGGCACTGTGGTCAGAAAAAGTTGCTTATTTACTTCCTCTCTGATTTTTATTTCATGCCCTCTGAATATATTACATAACCAATTTCTGTCTTTAGACTCCCTATTTTATATGTTAATTCTTTTTTTTCATAAACATAATCTGACATTTTAATGATTTATTTCATTATTAAATATTTTTTCATAATTTTGTTCTTTCTTTCACTACAATTAAAAGTACCTAATATAATTAGAGAGAAGTTGGTTAGCATATTTTTTCTATCTCCTCAAACATATTTTTTCTCCCTTAC
>NC_056726.1:1673445655-1673538155 GCF_019279795.1 Protopterus annectens | reverse complement strand
TTCCTGGCAATCTACTGGTATTGTGATTGGTCTTTGGAGGGGGAGAGAGTGGTAAAGTTGGCACTGAATCTGTTGGCCAGTATACTGGCAATATCTGTTGGCTCAGTATAGGAGGTACCATTGTGCAGTAGCTCAGATGAAACCTGGGTATTGCCGTAGAGATTCTTTACATAACTATAGAAGGCCTTGTGGTTGTCTTTACTATCTGCTGCAATTCTGTTTTCACATCTAGCTTTAGAGGATTTGATGAGGGATCTCAACTTTTTGTTGAGGCTGATAAGGGAGTTTTTCCAGCCTTGTGACTTCTCCTTATTCTGCATCAGTTTCCTCCTTTGTTGTAGAGTTGTTTATGGCAGGGGACCACCAGATCGGCTTCCTTTTTTTTGGAGGAGAGTGTATTGGTTCTATTGGGTATGGCGAGATCCATGCATTTGTGTACGTGTTCATACAGTGCATTGGTGTATGATTCTGTGGTCACGCAACTATTCTCCCTTTGCATGGGTGCCGTGATGTTATCCACCTCTGTTTTTAGGATCCCATAGTTACCTTTGCTGGGGAGTTGGGAGGGATGTGGATTTCCAAGGTGATTAGTTTGTGGTGGATCTAAGCAGGGAGGAGCTGACTATTGGTGTAGAGCAATGGTTGCCCATATTAGTAATGACCAGGTCAGGGATGTTGCAACCTCTAGTGGGTGTAAGAATAAGCTGGTCCAGGGCACTGGAATTAATGATCTCCAGGAAATGTTGAACAAGTGTATTGGTACATGAGTAGTTTACCCAGTTAATGGAGGGGTATTTGAAGTTGCCTAGAAAGAGAGTGTTAGGTTGGACTCTAATATTCTCCAGGGTGCTTACGAACATGGAGTGCGTGTCTTGGGACATGGTTGGGGACCTATAGCAGGCTACAACCTGAATCACTGTCTTATCCAATGTTAGCTGCACCTGAAGTATCTCTGTGTTATGTTGGGCTACCAGTCTGGAGATGTGCGCATCCTTTGAGTATGGAAATGCCACCGCCTTTGGTGCTTCGGTCCAAGTTCTGGGGCCGAAAGGTGTGGAATGAGTTATAGCCTGGTAGTGCAGGGGTGCTTTCTGCTGCCTTGAACCAGGTCTCTGTTGCAGCACAAACGTTGATGTTCTCCATTTTAAGGAGTGCCTCGATTGAGTGCATTTTGAGATTTGGACTTCTAGCGTTGGGCAACATGACGCTCCGATTGCATTTGTTTGTAGTTGTTACTGTGGTAATTTGGTCTTTGGAACACTGCCTAAAACTGAACTATGTGAACTACAAAATGAACTGGCACCCACGTAAGTATCATATTTAATCATAGCCTCACCTCAGGCTTCGTGGCCAATGAGTGGCACACAGTTACAGTTAGCCCACTCCACAAGGGGGGATCCAGCTTGGATCCCGATTACTATCGTCCCATCAGTCTGATGAGCCTGATCTACAAAGCCATGGAACGCATTATCATGGAACTTATAAACAAAGACATTGGCAACCTTCAAACGCTTCCAGTTTGGCTTTGTAAAGGGCTAATCTTGTCTCCTAAACCTGATTGACTTTGAATCAGTCTCTAGAGTCATGGACGAGGGTAAGGCAGTCCACACAGCCTATCTGGACCTCACCAAGGCCTTTGACACCATCCCCCACTCTGGAATCATAGATAAACTTACTAAGCTGGGCATTAATCCCTACATCACTCGATGGGTTGCCAAGTAGCTTACTGACAGAACCCAAACTGTAAATGTAGCCGAATCAAAATCCAGCTACAGACAAGTGACAAGTGAAGAATGTCAGGGTTCAGTCCTGGGACCACTCTTGTTTGACATCTACTTCTCTGAAGTACTAGCCAGCATTAAGGGACTGTGGCTACCAAAGTTCACAGATGATTGCAAACTGGGAGCCATTATTGAATCCTCAAATGATGTGGCTATTCTACAAAAGGGCCTTACAGAAACATGCTTGGTGCCAGAGCCATGGGCTCAAGCTCAATGCCAAGAAATGTATAGTTATTCCCTTTGGGAAAAACCAAGTACCCATGAATTACCACATAAGTGGCAGTACTCTAAACACTGAAAGTGTGATGAGGGACTTGGGGACACAGATGGACAGTGGTCTCACCTTTAATAACCACATAGCCACAACAGTCAGGAAATCCTTCTATGTGGCACACCTCATCACTAAGGGCTTTTCATTCAGAAAAAAGGAGATCATTGTCCCACTGTAATCATCTCTCATTAGACCCATTGTACAGTACAACGCCCCATTTCGTATGTACCTCACAAGACACCTGCAACAACTGGAAAGGCCACAGAAATACCTCACTAAAAGAATCATAGGCCTAAAGCAGATGCCCTATGCTGACCATCTAAAAAAACTCCCATCTATACTCTGTCGCATATCGCCTACTCAGAGGCAATCTCTGCTTAACATGCAAGGCCATGTCAACCCCAGTGCTGCTGGACATGCTATACTTAAAGAAATCCCAGTCCTTCAGAGCCACATGCTCCATGGATCTAAACTTGGTCATCACAATGAACAAAACATGCTGGAGGGATAGGTTCCTGACCCAGAGACTCCCCATACTCTGGAATAGACTGCCCATACATGTCAAGCTGAGTGCCTCTTTGGCCCTCTTCAAAAAGAACCTTGATGACTGGATGGGAGGTAGGAAATTCACCCCGGGGATCACGTCAGTTTTCCCTGCTAGACATGGGACCAGGGAAGAAAATATTCTGGGAAGAAATAACCAGGGAAATGTTATGACTAGGCTTGTATAGGCCCTAGGGCCGATAGCCTAGTACCAACCTATGAACCTATAAAAAAGGCACTATGGGGTGGCAAGAGCCTTGGCTAGTATCCGGATGTCTAGGAGTGACAGATGCAGGCCATCTCTGGCAAAGCATCGAGGTCTGTCAATCATGTTATCCCAGGCAGACAGATACTGGATCCCCTTAGAGTGACACCAGAATCTTAGCCAATTGTTGAAATCAATCATTTTCTGCTTGTACTGTGGTATCATTCTGAGTGATGGTAGGATACTGCTAAGGGTTAGGGTCATATCTGCCTGGGCTACATAATCCGAGAGCACCTCCATGTCTCTTTTCATGTAGTCCAGGGAGGTACGTCACAGGTCATTCACACTCACATGTGCAATGAGAGTCATATTTGCACCTGTTGGTGAGCGACCTGAGTGCATGCATTATGTGTCAGATCCTGGCACCTGATAGGCAGCTGACTGTTACTTTCTCCTTATTCAACCTAGTGAGTGGGACCTGATTATTATACTGTGTCAGATTCTAAACGACTAGTGTGGTATTGCTCCTAGTTTCCACCATCCAGTCAAACTACCCCAATTGCTAATTTCAAAACCACTCCCAGGTATGAAGTCATACCAGGGAAGAGTATCTCCACAGAGGTATAGTTACGGTGAGAAGAAAGGGGTAGAGACCCTGGGTGCAAAATTTCAGGGGGTTGGATTATCAGTACTGGAAATCAGAAATCCATTTGGTGAAGTGCTGGCCCACTCTGCTTGTAGTCCAGTGCAGAACAGGCATTCAGAAATGAATGATGGCAATGTCTTTTCTTTTAGGGCTAAGCTTCAGATTGGGGAATAGACCTTAAAGATGAGAGTAGCCAAATCAGGAAAGAGCACTGAATGATAGATGAGCAGACTGTGACTCTGGATTACCAATAGTCATTTTTTTAGGGAAATGTTGTACACAGAATTTTGTTGTTATATTGATACTACCAGTACTAATAATATAATATTAGGTTCATAGGTAGGTACTAGGCTATCTGCCCAAAGGCATTTATAAGCCTAGCTGGAATGTGTTGGCTTTCGCCAACCCCTTAGATTAGTTCCTTGTGCCTCTGTCCAGCAGAGCCATTGAAGTAATCCCTGGGGTAAACTTTCTGTTTCCCATCCACTCGTCAAGGTTTCTCTTGAAGAGGGCTAGCGAGAAGCTCTGCCTAATGTAGATTGAAATCTTGTTCCAGAGCATGAGAAGTCTCTGGGACAGGAATCTATCCCTCCAGCACCTCTTATTTATTGTTGTGGTGAGGTTTAGATCCCTGGAGCGTGTGGCTCGAGGGGATATGATTTTCTTTAGGTGGAGCATGTCCATCAATTCTGGGTTGGACATGGCCTTGCATGTCAGGCAGAGATCACATCTGTGTAGGTGGTATGCAACCAAGTACAGCTGGAGTTTCTTCAGTCGAGCTGCATAGGGCATCTACTTGAGGGCAGTGATCCTCTTGGTGAGGTACTTCTGTGGTCTTTCCAGTTGTTGCAGGTGTCTTGTAAGGTAATGGGGCATTGTACTCTATGATGGGTCTGATGAGTGATGCGTAGAGGGGCCCAATGACCTCTTTCAATCTGGATGCAAACCCTTTTTTGATTAGGTGGGCCACATAGAAGGATTTTCTAACCACTTTGGCAATGTGATTATCAAAGGAGAGGTTACTATCTACTTGGTTCCCCAGATGCCTTATTACGTCTTACGCATTTAGGGGGCTACCACCTATGTGGTAGTTTGTGGGTACTTTGTATTTTTCCAAAGGGGATGACTATGCACTTTTTGGCATTTAGCTTGAGGCCATGGTTTTGACACCAGGTATCTGTCTCAGTGAGACCCTTTTGGAGGATGTCTGCATCAGCCAGAGAGTCAATATAGCCCCTAGTTTGCAGTCATCTGCAAACTTGGTCAGCCATAGTCCTCCTGTGCTTGCCTGTACCTCTGAGAAGTATATGCTGAACAGGAGGGGTCCTAGGACTGAACCCTGGGGAACGCCACTTATAACTGGTTTAGATTCAGACCTAGCTCCTGCAACTCTTACCATGTGGGTTCTGTCTGTGAGCCAGTTGGCAACCCATCTTGTGATGTAGGGGTTTATGTTCAGGCTGGTGAGCTTGTCTATAGTACTTGAGTGGGGAATGGTGTTGAAGGCCTTTGCGAGGTCTAGGTAGGCTGTGTGGACCACATTGCCCTCGTCTATAGCCTTGGTAACTGTCTCAAAGAAGTCCATCAGGTTTAGAAGGCATGATCTGCCCTAAACAAAGCCAAACTGGGTAGGGTCCAGTGTTTTGAGGTTCCCAATGTCTCTGTTAATGACATCCATGATGATGCGCTGCACAGCTTTGCAGAACAAGCTAGTCAGGATTATAGGGCGATAGTTTCCAGGGTCCGTTGTGGCTCCACCTTTGTGGAGCGGAATAACTGTTGCTGTGCGCTACTCTATGGGCACATAGCCTGTGGAGAGGCTGAGTTTAAACAGTGTGTTTAGGTGAGGGGTTAGTTCATCTTTGAGCTTGTGTAGGACGCAGCCTGGGACACCGTCATGTCTCACTGATGCTGTGTTTTTGGCTTTGGAGAGGGCTGTTTTAACCTGAGTGTCTGCGATTTCAGTGGCACTACATTCTTCTGGTATAGTTATGGGCTCTTTTGGGGGTGAGAGGGGGGTGAAGTTTGCACTGAACCTGTCTGCAAGGATGTTGGCTATATCGGTCGGTTCAGTGTTTTTTTTGCCGTTCTGCCCTAACTCTGAGCAGATCTGAGAATTGACACTTAGATTCTTGACATAGCTAACGAATGCCTTGTGGTCATCTTTGAAGTCCATGGCAATTTTTCTTTTGAAGCTAGCCTTGGATGATTTTATGAGGGAACATAGTTTCTTGCTGATACTGATCATGGATATCTTCCCTTCTTGGGATTTTACTCTCTTCTGTACTAGTTTCCTCCTATTGTATAGCTTGTTTATGGCAGGGGTCTGCCAGACTTTTCATTTTCTTGGAGGAGTGAGTTTTGGTTTTGTTTGGGATAGCATGATCCATGCATTCTTGTAGGTGCCTGTAAAGTTCATTAGTAAAGGATTTTGCAGCTTGGACAGCATTATCCTTTAGCATGAGGGCTTTGAAACTTCCCACCTCAGTCTTGAGTAATGTGAAGTTTGCTTTTGAAAAGTTTATCACGGTGGTTTCTTTGACCAGGGGTGGTGGTGGAATGTGGATATCCAGAGTGATTAGTTTATGGTCAGATCTGAACAGGGAGGGGTTGATCTCCAGTGTGAAACACCGGTCACCCATGTTGGTGATGACCAGGTCCAGTATGTTGCCCCCTCTGATGGGGATGTTGACCAGTTGATCCAAGGCTTTTGAGTTTATAAATTCTAGGAAATGTTGGGCAAGGGAGTTTGTACTTCAGTAGTTCTCCCAGTTAATGTTTGGATAATTGAAATCACCCAATATCAGGGTGTTTGGTAGGACCTTTATGTTTCTCAGTGCTTCCAGGAATGTGGAGTGGGGTCCTGGGACATGGTAGGTGATCTGTCGCAAGCTATAATTTGAATTGCACGTGGCTGATCTCTGAAGCATCGTGCTGCGCAACTAACCTGGAGGTGTGAGATATCCTTGATGAATATGGATACTCCCCCGCCTTTTGTATTTCGGTCCAGGTTTTGTGGCCTAAATGTATGGTATGGGTTGTAGCCTGGTAGTGCTGGGGTGCTCACTGGAGCCTTAAACCAGGTTTCTGTTACTGCACACATATCAATTTTCTCCATACTGAGGAGTGCCTCGAGTGCGTGCATTTTGAGGTTTGGACTTATAGCATTGAGTAGCATTACCCTCAGTTTTTTGTTACTTGTGCTATTTACAGCGGTGGGTTTGTCTTTTGAGCCTTGCCTAGAAAAGGCACTATGGGGGTGGCAAGAGCCTTGGCCAGTATTCAAAAGCCTAAGGGTGACAGGTGCAAGCCGTCTCTAGCGAAGCAGCGTGGCTTGTTGAGCATGTCATCCCAGGCTGACAGACACTGGATCCCCTTTGAATGACACCAGAAGCTTAGCCAGTTGTAGAAATTGATAATTTTTTTCTCTATACCATGGTATCATTCTTGGTGAGGGCAGGATGCTAGTCAGGGTCATACTGGCCTGGGCTACATGATCACAGAGCTCCTCCATGTCTCTCTTCATGTAGTCCAGGGAGGTACGGCTCAGGTCATAAACACCAACATGGACAATGATGGAGTCACATTTGTACTTGTTCTAGAGTGAGCTGAGTGCTTGTGTTATGTGGCGGATCCTGGCACCTGACAGGCAGCTAACAGTAACCTTCTCTTTGTTCAGCCTAGTGAGTGGGACAGCAGTGTGTCTGACTATAGAGTCACTTATTACTAGTATGTTGGGTATGTTATTTTGCCTTAAGGGCTGTGATTGCGTAGCACACTAATTTTGTGAAGTATGTGTTTCATGGTTTGTGTTGGGGGGGTGGAGGTGCTTGGATGTCTGCTTTGGAGGTCTCTGTTGCTTTTGCAGATTTTTATTTAGAGACTCCGAGTATGTTTTCCTGTATTTGTGTGTGTTTTTTGCTGATGCTGGTTTCATAGGTCTATGTGAGACTGGTGATGTGATGCAAGTAATTCCCTTCTCCTCTTGACTGCCTGGTCCATTCTTGGGTTGAGAAAGCTTAGCTTCCAGTTTGGCTGTATAATTGCATCTCTCACATGTATTAGCGTTTAGTGGAAGGAAGAGAGGGTTGTCTGTGTACATGAGGCAATTGTAACATTGCTTCAAAATGCCCAGATTCACCAGTTGGTAATGTAATTTATTTTTTCTACAGTTTGGAAATTTATGGCATATGTCCACAATATTAGTAAAGAAAAAATACTGAAGGATTTGCAAGAGTTACTTTTTATGGAAATGCTGTGCATAGATAGCATTTTGTTATATTAATAATAATATCAATAATGATAATGATGGTGTTATTCATCATTTCTGTATTTTGCAATACCATAGAATGTCTCCTCAGTATTAATAAGGAGACATTTTTGAAGAAGGATTTTTTTTACGGAAATGTAAAACATAACACTTTGTTGTGATAATAATAATTTGCACATCTTCTCCACTTTAGAAATCCACTTGTAAAAAGAAATGTTTATAAGGAAGAAGAAATTGTGCTAAAACATGAGTGAGATATATATGTTTTTCAATCGTTTGCACTATAAACATGTAATATAGTTTTCTAAGGAGGTACTCTGCTCCCACAAGCATCTACAATGAGCATTTCTTGCTAAGGGATTGCAAGAACAATTGCATGACGAGTTATAAAACTATTTAACATTATAGTGTAAATATTTAAATAATCTTGCAATGTAGCCATGATGTCAGTTAGTGCAGTGTGTTAATTTTATGCATTGTAGTTCCTGTGGTACAAAGTTTGATTGCTACAGACTTCATTTTCTTACTGTATGACCTTAACATACTTCCACATTAATATGCTTCATTGAGGATCCCATTACAAAATGACTGGTCCCAAACCTGTATGGAATTCAGTAATGATCTAAACGTCAGAGTCTTGGGTCACAGTGTAAGAGATAGTTGTGTTGCAAATAATGTCTTCTATTGGAAGACTTTGCAGTTAAGGTGGGAATGAATGTCTTAGTCTAGCCCCCGGATTCATGAAGCTCGGCGCAAGGCCGGTGTAAGGCCTGCTCCGGCTGTGCGGCGCATAAATGGTGTAGTAGCGCCATATGCATATTAATGAAGGTGCGCCACTACCACATCCACGTACATAGGACTCGTGCGCGAGTGCATGGGGCGTTACTAAGCTGCGCCCGGAGGCGTGTCAATGTCGGCTGGCGATGAGCAACCTAAACTGCTGAATATTATAGCCTGCCTGCAATAGTAATCGCACCTATCAGTATCCGTGGATAATGAAACGTATGCAAAGCATGCAAGAAAGTTCCTGGCCACACAAAATGGAGAACCAAACAGAAATGCACGCAACATAATATGAGTTTCCGTCCATGGAACAAATGACATTTAAAATCATGTGTCCGTAATGTACTGCACTGTCAGAAGTTATACCCAGTGGAAGTGAAGCGCATCATGTCAGTGCGCCGCCAATACATACATCTAGCCCCATGGGTATGGTCACCAGCAGTCCCACAGTGGTAGTGATAGTACATAGCAGAGCAGTTGTGGCTATATAACGACCGTAAAGAAACCTGACAGTCCATATTGTATACCAAACACACACAAACATATGTATATTAAAATGTGCTATACACATGAACAGGAACGTAACCGTCACATACACATAGGATGCTATATGCGGAACCAGGATATCCAAAAGTAGAACCCGTGCATGCAAATGCAAAATGCAACAACCCCTGTATAGCACATAACCCGCACCCATGTCCGAATGTCCACCAAATCCAGCTACCAGCCTTGCGCATCCGTACACCTACACATAGCGGGTATTCCCCATATGTAGTAGAAAGTATCGTCCTAGGCAGTGTCCGGATTGCAAATATGTATCCCACGTTTGTAAACATCCCATCACAGGTACGTAAATCCAAATGCCCACACGTTAATGTTACGGCAAAATATGTGTACATCCCGCGTGGGATAAGTAATCTGTTGAAACCTCAGAGTTGTTTACACGCCATGGTGTCCATTACTGTACACATCTGGACAAAACATGTATGTGTAGTCATGGTACTGTTCAGTTTCTACACAGACATGCAATTCATACTACGCAGGATGGAACAGCTGTCCACCATGCAGGTCACCCCACTAGGGTTGCCACCTGTTCAGATGGCCAAGGTAGGACATCCCTTGTAGAAATGTGAGAATTTGCAGGATAAGACATACCCCCGGCCTGTGCAAAGTACAGAATTACATGTGTATGCCAAGATAAAAGCTAATGCCATAGCATTTGAATAGCTTATGCTATCCCAAATAATAGTTATGTGTACCAGATACAAAATACCTGTATCATGCAACTAGTACAGAAATGAAGAAATATATTATTTATTTATTTATTTATTTTACATTTGTTGACCGGGCTAGTCTAGCTGGATACATATCCTTTTTCAGTAGAGGCCCGGGGAGAAAAGCTCCCAACCATGAGAACAGTTTAGCATTACAATTTTATGGAAATCTTACATTGTAAGGTATAACAAAACAGTAAAAAACCTTATATACATATTTGTAGTGAGAAATATTGGTATAATCTTAGATTGTAAAGAATAAGAAACAGTAAAATAAACATTATATACGTGCTAGTAAAGAGAAATCATAGGTTGAATAGATCAGAAAAGGTAGATAAGGAGGAGATAAACCTGGTTGATAGTAGAGAGAGAGAGTAGGAAGTAGGGTAAAGTGAAGCTGTAGGTGTTAATCTGGGGTTGGACAAGGGCATAACCAGTGGGACTTAAAATATTCTCTAAGATTATTTTTGAATGTGGTGAGTGATGTCATAAGTCTAAGGTTATTGGGAAGGGAATTCCATAGCTTTCCAATAGAGTTAGCATAAAGAGCGTCACCACCTATGTTGTTAGATTTGATGGTTAATACTTGATTACTATTTGATGATCGAAGGGAACTGAGGTTGGTATATGGGGTAAGGATATTGGAGAGTGAGGGGGTTTTGTCAGGTTGATGAATTATTTTGAAGGCTTCCGTGAGTTGATTAAATTTAAGAAGATTGGGCAGTTCTAGCCAGCCGAGTTTCTTGAGGTTATAGCAATGGTGGGTACGATAAGGTGAGCCTGTTATGAATTTGGCTATATGGTGGTAGGTGGTAGAAAGGTTATTGAGCTCACGTTTATTCAGGAAGGAAAATACTGGGGAGGCATATAGTAACGTGGAAAGAAGATGCGTACGGGCAATGGTTAATTTTGCATGTGGAGTAAGAAAGTTCCTGATTCTGTACATTGAACCTAGTTTCTTGTTAACAGATTTAATGGTTTGGGAAGTATGGAGATCGAATTTGAGCTTGTAGTCAATAGTGACACCTAATAACTTGGTGTGGGAGACGGGCTCTATGATGGTTCCATTAGAGGATTCCACAAAAAAGGAGCTAGGATTAGACGGTTGTGATGTTAGGGTTAAGGAAGTGGTAGACGAGGGAAAGAATAAAAGTAACTTGGTTTTATTTGGGTTGAGAATGAGTTTCAGGTCAGAGAGCCTTTTTTCAACTTTGGCGAAACATTGTTGGGTGGCTACTTGCAGTTTCTGGAGAGAAAGATCAGAGCAGATCAAGGTAGAGTCGTCTGCGTATTGGATGCAGGTGGAGCTGGGGATGAAAGTGTGAAGGTCATTTATAAAGACAGAGAAAAGAAGGGGACCAAGTATGGAGCCTTGGGGGACACCTTTGTTGTTAGGGAGTAGTTGAGATAAACTATTTTGCCACTGGACTGCTTGTTGTCGGCAAGAAAGGTAATCCTTGAACCAGTTTAGGCCTAACTTGTCCAGATGGAGGGTACGAAGAGTTTGGAGTAATAGTTGGTGATTGACCATGTCAAAAGCTTTTGATAGATCAAGAAAGAGTGCAGAGGATATAAGTTTTTTGTTACGGTTGCTATTTACTGAGTCGACAAAGGAGAGGAGGGCAGTGGTAGTACTATGGTGGGGGCGAAAACCATGCTGGGTACTAGACAATAGATTATTGATGGTAAGGTAGTGTAGGAGTTGTTTGTGAATACACCGTTCCAGAATTTTAGCTATTGGAGATAGTATAGCAATCGGCCTGTAATTGGAAGTTTCAGTGGAAGGGCCTCCTTTATGTAATGGAATGATGTACGATATTTTCCAAATAGAGGGGATGTTGGCCTCAGTAATGGATCTGTTGATCAAGATTGATATGGGATAGGCAATGACATCAGAGGCTAGTTGGAGGTATTCTGCAGGGAGACGATTGGCAGCAAGGGAGGACGGTTTTAGTTTTTTTATTAGGGTGCGAATATAGGAGGTGGATACTGTTTGAAGGTTAAAGGAGCAAGGGGGTAAGTCTTGAGGAATAGTTGAGGATGGAGAGGAAGTGGGTAGATGGTTGGCTAGGGACTGGATGGTCTCTGTAAAAAAAATGTTAAAGGCATTGGCTATTTCTTCTGGTTTTTTACTTGTGAGTTTCTCCGGTATTGGGGTAGAAGATTTACCAGGATGAAGAAGGTTGTTAAATCCAGCCCAAAACTTTTTTGGGTTAGACTGATGTTTATCCTGAAGGTGGCAGTAATACTGTTTTTTATCTCTAGTAACATCAGTTTTTGTGGAGTTTCGTAGCTGCTGGAATTTGATGCGATCTAGGGGAGTTTTAGTAGCTCTCCATTTATTCCAGGCTTGGTCACGGAGTTTAATTTTTGTTTTGGTTTCTTTTGTTAGCCAGGGAGCTATACGGTCTTTGGTTCTAACAAGCCTATTTGGGGCATGGGAGTCGAGAATTTTTAGGAAAGTGTCATTGAAGTATGAGACACTCTCGGCTAGGGGAAGAGAAGTAAGAATAGACCAGTTACAGGATTTTAGTTCCGCTAGAAATAGTTCTAGGTTGAGTTTTTTCTTGTTTCTAATAAGTTTATATAGGGGTGGGTATGAAGAGCAGAGTTTGTGTTTTATAATATAAGTGACAAGGTGGTCACTAAGGCTGTTGGGGAGGGTACCGGTGGTGTAGTTATTAGCATCTTTATTAGTTAGAATCCAGTCTATCGTACTTTCCTTTTGCTGTGCATTACCAATTCGGGTAGGAGTTATGATATTTTGGGAGAAGCCATAAAGATTGATTAGGTGAGGATTGGCCTTTGTGGAGCAGTGGGACCAGTCAATATTGAAGTCTCCTAGTATAATGGTTTCTTGGGGGTAGTAAGTAGCTAACCAACTTAGAGTTTGTTCAAGGTTTTCAAGGTTATTCCCTGGTGGGATATAGATAACTACAAGATTGATAGTTTTTTGGGAGTTTAGGCAAATCTTTATTGGAATGAGTTCTATATTAAAGACCTGGGGGGGGGGGTGCAGAGTGTTTCTAATTAAGTTAAGGCTGTTTTTAAACATGACAGCTATTCCCCCACCCTTTTTGGTTATTCGATCATTCCTTAGGATATTGTAGCCAGGTGGAAGAATTTCTTCGTCCTTTGTGGCAGGTTTGAGCCATGTTTCTGAAAGACACATGATGTCCGGGGAGTAAGTGGCTATCATAGCATGTAAGCTGTGTACTTTATTATTTATACTTCTTAGGTTAAGGTGAAGAATGAGGAGGGAGGTATTAGGAGTATGGGGTAATGTTGAGGTGGCCGGGTGTAGATGAGAGGCTGGGCCTGGATTAGGGTGGATGTCCCCGTGTTGAGTTATACTTTGTTTTATGTGATCTAAGAGCCTTTGGAGTTTATATAGTATTTTGAGGCTAGATTTACTATAGGTTGGACTGGGGTGGTGGAGGGTTAGGTGCGTATAATTGAAGGTTTGAACTTTTTTTGGGTGAAGAGAAGGAACTATGAGGTTAGATGGAGGGTGTGTGTAGATGGTTGTATGGGCATTGGGAAGAGGAATTCCTGCAAGTGTTTGGTGTTCATAGCGTGATAAAAGATAAGGGATAAATAGAAGTAGTGATAGTGAAGGGGTGACGGAATACATGGTTTTTACCGTGATAGAGAGTAGGCAGTAGTAGATGGGAGGGTGGATTATCAGGGCTTACTGAATTTTGGGGAGTGGCTAATTAAGAAGGAAAAGGGGAGTTGTTAATCAGGGGTCGGTCTTGATTGGAGGGGAGGAGTGTGGGATGGGCTTGATATCTCTATAAATTTAGAGGTAGTGGGGGCGGGTGGGATATGGGGGCAGGGTGGGGAGCGGAGCGAGCCCGAGCGAAGCGAGGGCGAAGCGGAGCGGGGAATACACCTGCCTGGAGGTTGCAGGGCCTTAGAGGCAGCTGGGTATAGTATGGAGCAATACCTAACAAGGTAAAACTTAAATAAAAGTTTTTCTTTTACCCTTAAAGTCACTTTTTTACTTTTTCAGTTGGAGATGGTGCTGGGAATTAGGTTGTGCATTCGCACAATAGCAGGATTCAATGGATCCGACGCCAAGAACCTGGGAGCCACGAGATGAAGGTTGGTGGGGGGGGGCGCCTAGGATAAGATAGAGGAGATAATCACATTTAAAGGCACAATAGAATATAGCTGCTGGAGGATACACAGTACAAAACTATTTATAGGTTTACAGTAGTATGAGCTGAGAGTGTAATGCAGTGGGAGTGAGGCATTAAAAAATCAACAGTTCTACGCACCAAGCAGATTTCACTACTTACTAGCAGACACAGGATGTAATATGGACAAGTACAGTGATGTTTACAGCCCAGTTATGCTACAGAAAACATGCGCTAGGTACTACCAACTAGTATCAGAATGTACATAAACAAGTGCTGTAGCAGTACAACTAATGAAGCAAAAACAAATGTTAATATATGCTTAAACATAACAGTTAAATATTATTGTCTTAAAATCACAGGACATTTGCCATGTCTTAGGTGTCATCGCAGGACACAACTGTCCAAAGTGGGACCTCCCCTCACAAAGAGGAACAAGTGGTAACCCTACTCCCCACTGAATTATCAACAGTATATATTCAACTCAATCACATACCGACACCACCTCTCAACCTATTACAGCAACAAAACCTGGACAAAGCCTAAAAGGATGGGTGGACAAATAGGGACAGATGTAATTACTGCTCTCACAAGCTTCGAAAGTTCACGGAATAATAGTATGTACATAAGCACGAAATGTTGTGAAGGATGTGGGGTAGTCCCCAGTATTACAGAGGTCCGTACATATATACTGTAACAAGCCGTCACATATGTTGACTGTACTACTGCATACCCGTAGTTTATTCATAGTTAAGTCATGTGCAAAATAATAACCCTCATAAGAATGAATACAGGAAATAGTCAAATGTGAATGGGAACACCACTCATCATGGATTATGTATCGTAACTGCCCCCACCCATATTATGTATTGCCAACATCATAAGCTGCTGACAGGTGCCCAAACACCTGTGTCTGTAAACACAGATTAAATGTTTAAAATGGACAAACCCTGTCCATGTGCTTTGTCTGACATTTGAACATGGTCAGGGCAGTTCCGTTCACCAGGCAGGCAAGCCTAAACCCAGATCACCACATGAACACCCTGACAATTAAAGACCTGTATGTGTCAGCACTATAAGCTTTTGGGTTCTGAATATCCCTGCAGTGATGAAATATGCAGCGTGGGTCCAGAGCAGTAGGGAATAGGGAATGTGTAACATGTAGTACCACATTTTTCCCAGCAGGAAAATGGATGCCTGTGACGTAAGTGAAGCGGTGAGGCATATGTCAATGTAGCTATGTACTATGGGTATGCATATAAATTATCAGAACACCAAACATATAGTGGTTACAGCATCCAGCCAACATCAATGCAGTCCCGGTTGAACAACGACTACAGCACATATAATGTGAAAGTGTAATGAATGCGTCTGTGCTGTACAGACACTTAAATATGTAAAGGTGAATGTGTGTTTCGCAAACGTCCGTTAACCGTATTACCAATAATTATTGGTACTGTCACAAGTAATAAAGCCCACGTAAGCACAACGACTTAGTAAACATATATAACCCACAATAAGGATATGCATGCGAGCCTGCGCGTAACCCACACTAAGGAAATGCAAGTGAGCCTGTGCGTGTGTGATCCGCTCACAGCATAGTAAATGAATGCTGTTTCCCCCATGTTAGTTATACATGGCTCAAACCTGTTAACCTCGTAAAGTATGAAACCGGACAAAGCCATGCAAACTACCGGTACAAACAGGGACAAACACCAGATATGTGCCAGAACAAACATAGAAAGTGGATAGAATAACGGGTGTGTCAGTAGCATGGATTCTCTGAAGGGTATGCAGTCCTAAACTGAACTGCTTGCCAGAAATCCCCACTGTAACTCAAATGAAATGCCACAACATTGCCAGATAGACACAGGTTTATTTAAAACACAGCGAAGATAAAGGGGCAAGCAGCTGTGCACTCTGCGGCAATCTGTATAGTGGAAAGGTATGGTATGGATATAAATATATGTGTATACACATAATCCACAGACGTAAACCAAAGCAAGTTATGAAATGAGGATTGTACATGTATATATGTATACACAACAGACTTATGTCCCGTAGATATGACATATGTACATAAATAGGCGACGTTATATCTAATTTGGATAGACAAACAGACATGCAGGAAAGGTGAATAAACCACAGCATTCCAAACCATTGGCCAGAAAGTGACAGTCCAGCAAGTTCTACACTTTAAACATGCAGATAGGTGTCCATTGCAAGACTCCAAAAATTGAATCTTACGTAGTGTCAACCGACATTGACGCAAAAGAAGTCATCGCAGCAAATACAAAATAGCTGTACATGCAACAGTATCAGGTGCAAGGGTGACGACACATGTGTCGATAGAATGTATGACGTACGAACTGATATCCGGAGTGTGGGGAGTGCATATAAGTGTCTCCACACTTCAGTACCGCACACATTAAACATGTGTAATGGGTACTGTAGAGGGTTGTCAGATATGGGAATCATGGGTATGCAGAAATGGGCCTAGGTGTTGTTTGGCAGGGATTTCGTAGGCCCGCCCTGTGGGAGTGATGTGGGTGTAGCACACACCTATATTCTCAATAATGGGGCAAACCATCCACTGGATATTGCGGAAACCATTTTGGCAATATGTAGGGCCCTATATCAGTGTCATGTAGGCGATTATCATGGATGGACATGCGTACAACCAAGATGGTACCCATAACTGGCAAACTGACAGAATAACACAGCTGCACTAAGGCATAGTACATGAAATACAAATAGGGACTATGTTAGATATACCCCAGACAAAGTCAGAACGTTGTGAGAATACTGGCGTACTCATGAATATGGATGTTATGAGTGTTACTAGTCATGTAATGGAAATGTCAGTCACTATTATCTACCGCACAGTCCATAATTCCTTGCCAGCAATTTACCAGAAAGGCACATCACTATGACAAATGTAACAAGGTCAAACGTCAGGGCGTTTACCCATAATGTGTACAGGTTAGGGGTATGAAGGTAACCTGTCCAAAATACATGTACAGAACTAGTGATTCTAGGTGGACAGGTGAGAAGAAAGACATCAGGACAAATGAGAAAACATGTACAAGACACACGCATGTACTCCGACAAATGTGAATGACAATGTATGCCCTGTGAATGTCAATGTGGAAGGTTAATAGACACAAAAGTAGTGTGTCCCTCAGGGTGTCATGCAGTGTCACCGTAACAATGTCCAGTTCCCCAGACACGTATGTGAGCTCTGCCACTGACAGAAAGCGCAAATACCGGCGCACACATACGGTACATGATAGACCAATTAGTGTGGATAATCAGTTGTTGGCCTGTGTGAGGAATACAACTGTCTGGGTGGGTATGTCCTGCAATATAAATGTAATGGCATGTGGCCTGTGATGCCGCCATACAGTGTGTGTATTGGTGTCAGAAAGTTGATATTTTGTTACAGACACATACTCCGCAACTGTACAGATTTACGATGAATGTGCAGCGTTCTGCCTCATATGTTTGGTGTGTTCCACGTAACAACAGTAACATTCTGGCACTTTCATGATAACTGAAGACATGAAATAATGACAAACATGTGAGTAAGACACCAAATCCGACAGAAAAGCCATACTAATGCAAAGCCTATTATTGTGTCAACTATCTATGTTTGTAAGAGCAACATGTCAATACTGCCCCTATGTGTCCCACTATCAGATAAGGCCTTGTCCAGCAACTTGCTCTAGGAGGTGGAGTGGTATGAACAGAAACAGATCCATGTGTGAAGAAACAGCAATATCGACTGCAAGATAATGCAGAAGGTATGAAATGCGCTGCAGTAGGACGTGCAGTACTGTCCGCAGGTATGTGCTGACATGTCAAATGACACAGCAGTCTACATGAAGAACCTATAGGGCTGTCACCTTTACAAATTATGATAGTGGAACATACCCAGAGCCATGCATACAGCACAAATAGACATACACACATCAAAACTAGGCTATGATACATGAAGCCTCCAGCGTGTACGAGTACAGTGAGAGTACAGCAATGATAGATGTCTGCCAAGATATACAGCAAACGCCTGTAAGGGCGTGTAAAACTGCCGGTAACACGGACGTTGCATGGACAATGTTGGGAGTTGCAACATACCCCATTGGTATGTGAAAGCTATGCAAATATGCGATACATGAAACAGTCAGCTGTCCATGCAAGCGCAGAGTTATGGGCAGAAAATAGATTTTATATATATATATATATATATATATATATATATAGAGAGAGAGAGATACAGACATACACACACACACACATGTGGCAGGGCTGGTAATTGAACCTACACATGACTACCCTATCACACTACAGCATGACGCATTTACAGAACACGCTACCGAGATTACTAAACACAGCAGACACACAGGCATTCTACTAGGTGCGTGTCAACATCCACAAAGACAAAGACGTCAGCAGGATACATCTGTGTTGCAAAGCATCTAAAAGCATAACCTGAGTCCCCAGGTGGACGGGAACATGCACACACACGCACACACATCTGGCAGGCCTGGGAATCGAACTTACACCTAACTACCCTATCACACTACAACATGACGCATTTACAGAACGCGCTACCGAGACTACTGAACACAGCACTCCCAGAGGCATACTTCTAGGTGGGTGACATCATCCGCAAAGACAAAGACGCTGATAGGAAATGTATGTGTTGTGAGGCATCTAAAAGCATTACTGTGTCCCCAGGCAGCTGGAAACACACACACACACACACACTTGGAAGGGCTGGGAGTTGAACACACACCTACCTACTCTAACACACTACAGCATTACACATTTACAGAATGCGCTACCGAGATTACTGAACACAGCATTCCCAGAGGCATACTTCTAGGTTGGTGACATCATCCACAAAGGCAAAGATGCCGATAGGGAAGGTACGTGTTGTGAGGCATCTAAAAGTTTTACTGTGTCCCCAGGCAGCTGGAAACACACACACACATACACTTGGAAGGGCCGGGAGTTGAACACACATCTACCTACTCTAACACACTACAGCATTACGCATTTACAGAACGCGCTACCGAGATTAATGAACACAGCCCTCCCAGAGGCATACGTCTAGGTGGGTGACATCATCCGCAAAGGCAAAGACGCCGATAGGGAATGTATGTGTTGTGATGCATCTAAAAGCTTTACTGTGTCCCCAGACAGCTGGAAACCCACACACACACACACACACACACTTGGAAGGGCCGGGAGTTGAACACACACCTCCCTACTCTAACACACTACAGCATTACGCATTTACAGAATGCGCTACCGAGATTACTGAACACAGCCCACCTAGAGGCATACTTCTAGGTGGGTGACATCATCCGCAAAGGCAAAGACGCCGATAGGGAATGTATGTGTTGTGAGGCATCTAAAAGCTTTACTGTGTCCCCAGACAGCTGGAAACACACACACACTTGGAAGGGCCAGGAGTTGGACACACACCTACCTACTCTAACACACTACAGCATTACGCATTTACAGAACGCGCTACCGAGATTACTGAACACAGCACTCCCAGAGGCATACTTCTAGGTGGGTGACATCATCCACAAAGGCAAAGACGCCGATAGGGAATGTATGTGTTGTGAGGCATCTAAAAGATTTACTGTGTCCCCAGGCAGCTGGAAACACACACACACACACTTGGAAGGGCCGGGAGTTGAACACACACCTACCTACTCTAACACACTACAGCATTATGCATTTACAGAATGCGCTACTGAGATTACTGAACACAGCACTCCCAGAGGCATACTTCTAGGTGGGTGACATCATCCGCAAAAGCAAAGATGCCGATAGGGAATGTTTAGAGAGTGAGCGGTCTGAAAGCATATTACCGTCCCAAGGTAGACATACACAAACACGCCAGTGCTGTCAACGGGCCAACTAAATATCTACGGAGCACAACAACACTGAATAGATACTGGATGCGCCACAGACAGTACACCCTTCGAGAGAGCAAGAAGTGTGTTCAATGTAGGCATCCATCGTGACATTGAAATTGGACATCTGGTGCCTGGATGACCACCATGGCTATACAGGATGTCAATGGCCATGCCCACATGCTTAGTATCACACGTCTGTTTGGAATGTACTGTGTGTCCATCTACACAATGGTGTACTGGGCATGCTCACACACTTAGCTGTTACAAAGGGCCAACTTGCATGCACACGGAGTCTAATCACGGAAGGGCGCAGTGTGGAATGTACTGTGTGTCCATCTACACAACGGCGTACTGGGCATGCTCACACACTTAGCATTTGCAAAGGGCCATCTTGCATGCACACGGAGTCTAATCACGGAGGGGCGCAGTGTGGAATGTACTGTGCGTCCATCTACACAACAGCGTACTGGGCATGCGCACACAGCTGTTGCAAAGGGCCATCTTGCATGCACACGGAGTCTAATCACGGAGTAGCGCAGTGTGGAATGTACTGTGTGTCCATCTACACAATGGTGTACTGGGCATGCTCACACATTTAGCATTTGCAAAGGGCCATCTTGCATGTACATGGAGTCAAATCACGGAGGGGCGCAGTGTGGAATGTACTGTGCGTCCATCTACACAACGGCGTACTGGGCATGCTCACACATTTAGCATTTGCAAAGGGCCATCTTGCATGCACATGGAGTCAAATCACGGAGGGGCACAGTGTGGAATGTACTGTGCGTCCATCTACACAATGGCATACTGGGCATGCTCACACACTTAGCTGTTGCAAAGGGCCATCTTGCATGCACACGGAGTCTAATCACAGAGGGGCACAGTGTGGAATGTACTGTGTGTCCATCTACACAACGGCATACTGGGCATGCTCACACACTTAGCTGTTGCAAAGGGCAATCTTGCATGCAGATGAAGTGTACACACAGAAGGGCACAGTAAGGTATAACTGCCCTCACGCACAGGGCGGTCACACATGCAGTGACATGTACACACACAGCTGCCATCACAGCTGTCACAGGTGCAGGTCACACATGTACACACTGCAATGTACACTGTAGCTGTCAAGTCAGCACCATGTCGTTGGTGCAGCACTACACAGCCTTACGGTCCAACAACACCATGTGACACATGACCACTGGGCTCTACAGCGGTGTACACCAGCTGTGCAGAGTACACACATACCAACAGTGATCCAACAGGTGTTATGCATTGCAATGATACCAGTATGCATGAACAGGTCGGCTCAAGACATACCATGGCCCTTACACAGCTGTGACACCTGACTATTGCTGTACACCAATGAACACACATCTGGGTATGTCATACATGTGATTGTATGGATGTGTGCATGGACTGCACACACAACACATACATACATGGCCTTTGATGTACCTCGTGCATAACACTGGCCTAATCAGTGCTACACACGCGAATTGAATGTGGGCCCATGTCTGTTGAATGCTCACACTACAGGGGGTAGCAGTGTTGACTGGGACACATACCCTTGTACTGGTCACCTGTGACACCCGTGATATCATACCACAGTCCATGTGTTATGTATGTCAACACACATGTCCAACAATAGTAATGCATACAAACATGGCAACAGGAGACACATGTGACATCTGTACTGTGCATGCAGCAAACATGCATGTGCAGTGGCCGATGTCTGTAACATAGTTGCACCTACCTACAACATGCAGACGCAATGCAGACCCATCATTGACATCTGTATACGGTGACATACAAACAGCACGTATGGAGGGATGTGTGTACATAATGTGGTGAACCACCTGACTAGATATATTTGTGCAGGTGGTGGCTCACAGTTGTGTCACACACCATCCTATCATGCCATGTGCTAACTGTACGCTATGTCACTGTTACGTGACGGTGCTGACATAATGCATACACAGCGGTCAGGTGTTAACAACTATATGTCATATGGCACCTGTAACACCTACACCCTCTTGTGTGTATATAGCAGCACTTTTGCCAGATATAGCGTTGGTACACATAATGACATAATACAATCAATACCGATGCATGTCCATCAAACGTGTCATCATATGGCTGGTGTATCATTTCCAGCACTGCCATGTGTGTCCGAATGTGTGACCAGGGATGCCACATATCACTGGGAATATGTCCCAGTTGCTACTCATCCCTGTACACCATTGTAGAGAACTGTACATACGTCAGTGTGGGAAGCATGACGTTCGCCGGTGAGGTGCATCACACACATCGGCTGTCCGTATACACATGTGTGGTCACCACAGTTTGTGTGTGTGTCCGTATGTATGTCTGGTGCTTGGTGTGAGTGTGTATGCTAATATACGGTGGGAAATTATCACTGCCCCCACGTGTTGACTAACCCATAATGGTGATGCATTGCACAACCCTGTTGATGCCATAGGTCCCAGCCATACTGGCTAACTGTGCATGTCCCTTCTCTGTGACACGTCGTGTGGGTGCATAGTACTGTGAGGGTGATGACCACAAAGGCAAGAGTCCCCAGCTGCACACTATGGGGTGTGCGTTATAGTGGTGTACACCTCATGACTGCGGCCATGTTCACGTACTGTTACAGGGTCCTACTGCTGCACAGTGTGGCCTCCAGCTACCAAGTGACACCTCACATCATCATTGGCCAGGCCGCTGTGTACAACCCCTGCACCATGTCACCATACCTGTAATGTGTCCTGCTATGTATGCCACATCTCTGTCCAATGTAGCCTGTGGCACCGACCACATGCGTCAGGTGCAGTATATGTGCGGGCATCTGTGTCATGTTTGTGTGTCCAACAGTCAGGATGAAGGTACATGTAGCATGCTGATATTGCCAGACGTGCCTGTGTGTACTCTACAGTTACACATGGGGGACTGCAAACACTGCTACCTGTAGGCACATGCAAGTACACCATAGGAGGGAACCAGGGTATCAAAACCAACATGGTGCTACAGATGTAACTGAGACACGTACCGTGAACACATCACAATGCATGCTGCACCTGCACTACATGGGGTGACTGGTGCATGTCAACAGTACACAACCTATGTCACATACACAACTCAGTATTCACACACAACCACTGCAACATACACATCCCTCACTATGCATACACAGGTATTACATACACCTCTCACTATGCTGTTCACCCTGTCCATCAGAATATTTGTGCATAACCCTGCACCGATGGTGTGGATGACAGGGATGCGGCACAGGCTTCATCATATGCACAGGGTGATATGTTTGCCATGGGCATAGGCTGCACACAACCATTGCACCATACATATCCCTCACTATGCATACACAGGTATTACATATACCTCTCACTATGCTGTTCACCCTGTGCATCAGAATATTTGTGCATAACCCTGCACCGATGGTGTGGATGACAGGGATGCGGCACAGGCTTCATCATATGCACAGGGTGATATGTTTGCCAGGGGCATAGGCTGCACCAATGGATATTATCATGTGTGTGTGTAAGGGCCAGTGAGTTGACAGGACATGTCTGTGCAGAATGCATGTGGATGTTGTGGAGCCTTACAGTTGTGTTTGCTGTGTGCGTGTATGTGTGTACACAGTTCTGCCATTTGTGATGCCTACAAGGGGTATAATTGACAGCCCCAGATTGTACAGTGCAGGTTGTACAGCTCATTGTGTCCGTCCACGGCCACTTGACCTGTGCCTGCCTGGGGTTGCACGGGCACTACCAGGTGGAGGTACAGAGTGGCTACTGTCCGACGATACATGTCCGTTGGAAACGTGTCCCCGCTGAGACCATCCAGGGCCATGTCCATGTGGCCTGCTGTGTCCTGGTGTTGACAGTGCAGCAGCAGCTGCACTGCTACTGCTACCGGCACTATGGGATCAGGCATGTGAGGTGGCACGCTCACGTCGACCTACACTAGGTGGTGTTGCTGGCCTACGTCCACGTGGCCTACGCCTCACTCCTACCAGGTGTTCCAGCACAGACAGCTCCCGCTCGTGGATTGCCATGCCTCGGTCAAGGATTCTGACCATTTCACCTAGTCACCTATCCAGAACATTAGCAATCTGCTACTGAGCATTTGCCAATGCCTGGATGTTGTCATTTAGGGAATGGATAGCAGCCCTCTGCAGCCTCTGCCCTTCTCTGTTCTGCCATTCAGCATGTGCCTGTGCCGCCATTACAGTCTGGAACATGCGTCTGGTGCTACCAGCTGCTGTGCTCTGTCCCACAGGTGCATGTCTGCCAGAGGTCCTCCTATGAGCAGCACCGGCCACATGCCTGTGTGGCACATCTGCAGTCATTACATTGACACCATGGTGTGTAGACACACCTTCTGTAGCCACCACACATTCATGTTACACGCCAACAGACGCTGACTGTCCTTCCTCTATGGCCACCGGTGATGCGGTATGTGTTGGCAGCAGAACTGTGTGCGGGGAAGAGGGGGACATAGCTGGGATGGTAACCATTGGCACAGATTCAGCCCCTGACAACCCTGCCTGTACCTCATGTATATGTTCATCACCACTAGTATCTGTGGGGACACTAACATCAGATGGACCGCAGGAGGGTAATGCACCTACATCACCTGTGAATGCAAAGAAATACTGTAAAGTACAATAGGCACAGACAACCACACACACACAGACACACACACAGACACACACAGACACACCATGCATGTGATTTGTCAGATGGCATGCAGCATGCCTGCGGTAGAGCAGAGGGCATGCAGCTCAGACATTAATAGTGTTAGTAAGCATACCTCCCTGGGGTGCACACTACAGCAAGCAGGTGTCATATCAGTAGCCATGTAGTTCACACAATTATGGTAGTATGCATGCATCCCCGTGATACACCATGTGGACCAGAACAGGATAACAGTACACATGGCTGACGTGACCTTGACATGTAATTTGCTGACATGTGCATTAACATGCATACATGTTTGACACAATGGTGTCCTGACACATGTACAGCAAATAATGGGCTTCACATTGCAGTGTTGTGTGTATGCCCTACAGATAGAATGCATGTTTAGCAAAGGTGCATGAGCACGGGAGGGTAGTGTGAGCCGTCTACATTGCTATACAGTGTGAAGTACAGACACTGTGCCATTGCATGGCAACATGAGGCATGTATGTTGCTGTAGAATGCATAATATGTACACATTGCATAACATAACTGCAACACAGTCGTGATGTTCGACAGATCGTATATGGTAGACTTCAGTGACACCTCCAGTAGCTGTGCACAGGCTTTTAGGTTGGCCACTGTACCACATCAACTGTATAATCGGTCAACTAAGGCTATAATTGGACCATGTGTGGACAATGTACAACAGGGTGTATACACATCCCATGTACTGTGTGGCTACATGTCTCTGGCCATCCCCCATGGCCATGTGTGCACATGTGGTGGCCAATTGTGTGTGATGGGCATCTTCTCCACATGTCTGTGTGGTCCCATATGACATACACCCATACATGTCAGATATGTCACATTCCACAGGTCTATGCAGACAATGGGTTGTATATTTGGTATGTGGGGTATAGGCCATGTGATAGTGTGACAATATTGCAGACAGAACACTACATGTCTGGGACATGTCTGGTGGCACATCACAATGTGGGCACCCGATGCAGGGGCATATGACACAATGGTGACACTTGTGGGCTGCCCATATCACAGCTCACTGTGTGGTACTGTGTGCATACCACACATGTTGTTCCAATGCATACTACATATGCCTCTATTGTAGATCACCTCCACCATTGTATGCACAGCTGACCACACATGTCGCAATGACAAGTACTGTGGTTTAAAGTATGTATATCATTACGTGTGAATATATTGCACATGGGTGGCATGTGTGAATGCATGGTGGTGTGACCTGCATATTATGACTGGAACAAACATCAGGTGTGCATGTGTTAACTGGCCACATGGCAAATAGATCTACACTGTAACATGCCTGATACTGATGACAGTCTCACCTGCAATGGACCCATGTCTGTGCGGCACGCCAGAGGTACCTGTATAGGGGTGACACACCAGTATGAACATTATCCATGACTGTATGACAGCCACAGGTTGCACTGTGCATGTGCACACATTCACCTGTGTAATAGCATATAGTATGCACATGTGTGCATACACAATGTAGCATACTGTAGTATGCAGCATGTTTGTCCACATACCTGGCATATGTTGTTACTTTACATTATGTACAGTGACCCATGCAACTACATGGGATATAATAGCCATATGTGCATTACTGACTTACCAGGCAACTCCAGGCTCATTGGTTGGGAGACACCCACCTCCACGATGGCAGCTAGTGTTTCTGGATGCTGTTCCCTGGGTGTCCCCAGACTGGCCAGTAACTCCTCGGTGTGTGTGAGTGGGGGCTGGGTTGGTGGCCCACCACCTGTTCTACCTTGTTCCCTGGTGATTGCAGTGGCACGCTGTTTTGCATGTCGTATCAGGTCTATGCAGTGTCTGCGCACCTGCTGGTAGGTGCGGTTATGGCCACCCACATTGTTCACCCTCCTGCATAGATCCTGCCACAGGTCATCCCGCTGCTGGGCATGCTGTGGCACATGGCTGAACAACAAGTCATAGTTGTCATGGAGCTATGGGATGAGGACATCATCCTCCTGGCGGGTGTATGCTGGGAGGCGTGTACGGGGCATTATCTGTAAAACATAATGATGGTGACAGGTCACAGTTTCAGAGATGTACAGAGATACTGCTGCACATACATTTCTATGACATCTACTGCATCTGCACAGTTATCTTTGCAAAGCACCATGACACTGACACGACTGATGTGTTTGTGTCACACGTCACACCCATTATGCATTAGATATCATCCCCATATATGTGCGTCACTCATTACAGTGTTCATACTCCGTGTAAATGCTGTCTTGCTGTGGGCATGTCTATTTGCCTGCACTTGTGTCCTTATCTATCTGCACATGCCTCGATGTGTCCACGGTACTACTGTTGACCTGGATGCTGTGTATATGTCACATATCAACACAGACACAGCCGGAATGGACTTGAGCAGTGACAATGCACACATACGCATGGACACATGTACATGCATGTGTTTTGCCATGTACATCTACACAGCACTGTACAACTGTTCAACATCCTGACACAGATCGCCTGTATTACACATGTGATAGACATGGGACAATGGATAGTCAGACGACATTCGCAGGGATGGTCATCAACCATAGCATGTGCGGGCATGGTTTCCACACTGTTACAGACGGCCATTTTGCCACCGCAAGCTGCATCAGTGCCACATTACTGATCCAGTCAGTTGATAGTACATCTACCATGCGGCCATCACACCATGTATGACGGGGATGATGTCTGCAGCTTTGATGGACAGGGTTGCATGGTATGGTGGGAGTATGTCACATATATGGCACAGGGATCTGTCCAGCCTGTGGCGATCCTAGTATTAGGACGGTGGCTGTCCATGACATATGTCATATAGATCAGGATATGGACATGTAGCATGTCCATCATCATGGTGTAGCAAATGTCCTTCTGCAAGGTAGATGGCATGCTGCATAGTGGAGGTGTGGATTGTGAAGGCTGTTATCGCACATCCATGCATAGCTATTACCCCTTACAGGTGGTATGTGATCCAATATTGGTCACCACAGTGCTGTATATGCCTGGCCACTGATCTCTGTGCTCATGGATGGCACCCTGACATGACATGGGTACCTCAGATGACTACCTAAGGGGCCTGGAGACGTCACCATGTCGGGGGTGCACTGCACAGTACCATCCCTTACACAGTGTCCATAATGTTGACCACAGCCTAGGTAGCAGTTTATGGGTACAGGGATGTTCACCTAGCGGTGACACTGCTGGTATCATCCATCAGACTGTGCACATATGTCACACACCTCACACACACAGCCCATTTTGTATGTTGTTCACAACACTGACACAGCTAAACTGATAGGTCATGGCCATTCACAGTCTTACATACACAGATGCCTAACATTTTTGTGTGTGGTATGGGCTACAATGAGGGTGGGGTACAACACATTAACCCTGTTCTACTGTATCTGGCACAGATGTGCTGTGCACATGTCACTCTTGCACCTTTTGTAGTTGTGGGTCTGTCAACAGGCCACTGGTGGAACACACCTTTGACATGCAAAGGTATTTGTAATCAAATATCTGTGCTATCTTGTACATCTGTACTGCTAACATCTACAGTGCTAATGGTTCATGGACATGCACACCATACTCAGCAGGGTTATAGTGCGGTGCCACCCTAAATGACTGTCATCACCACTTGTGGGTTGATATTATCCAACACCCTATCTGTATTGTATGGTCATGCTAGGCACTTGTTCAGAACATGTGAGCATGTCATGAGCTAATGATTACTATAGCGCCCATTCCACACCATTTCCCACAGGTACACTGGCTGTCCTACACTTCCCAGCTTGCTTAAGGTACAACAGCTGTTGTACACACGTAATGCACATATCCTGTGGGACATGGTTGTATATGCAGGCATGTCCAACTGTCACGTACCAGTGCTACTGCCTGTCTATATGAGGGATATGTTGTACATGTGGCAATAGAGCAATTGTCTCGTGTATAGATTCAATGCTCACTTCCCAACATACGGCACTACAGCCTGTGGGGGATGCACGTCTGCAGCCGTGCTGAGCCCATAGCTCTCAGGTGTACCTCATTACAGGGAACGTACCTCATTTGGGGTTCTAAAAGGTGCATGTTCCTCAAGGTTCCACATTGGAAGGGTCTGTCACACATTCATTGTTGTACATAGTTTACCTGCTAGCCATGGCTAGATAGGTGAGAATCATAGTAATTCATTGGAATATCTGTTTTATACGTAAGACCAGCCTATTTTAGCCATCATATGCCCTTCCTAGTTGATGCTGTTAGTAAGCCAGTTGTAAGTGTTCCATGTTTCGGCCATTTGTCACACTGTATGAGGGCTAATGTTCCTCATTTTGGGGACAGGAAGCTGACAGCTATGGCTGGGGGCAATGCTGTCGCCAACCCTGACTGCACCTGACAGTCATTTGGGGATGTGTAACATTCGCAACACACCCCACCCATCACATAGTCTCACATAATCTACACCACTGGCCATACCTACGAGGACAACCTGTGCAGTACGTCTCCATACTCACTGTAGGCACCAGAGGTAGCCCCCATCATGGAAGACAACATCACCAGCTTATAGCCCACAGACTCATGTGTGCCCACCACATACAGCCAATAGTGTGTTATAACATTCACAACACACGAGTCATAGCTGACTCTGTAGGGTGTCACACTGCAGTTCCACACAGCAGGCTACACAAGGCATTAGTCGCTTACATCTTGCTGTCAGGTAACTGCTTCTGCAACATAACCTATGCACCCATGCCACACCTCACCAGGTACGATATGTCTGTCATTTGCCATGTTAGTGTGACTGCCCTGTGATGCCACTTCACAGACTACGTGTGCAGGGACATGCAATAGCTCACCAGTCTTATAGCCCTGAGGGTGTGGGCCTAGCCCTGGGGAGCATTTTGCATTCGTCCAGACATGATACCACTGTACAATGACCGACTGTGTCACTTCAACAGTTGCCTATGCTCCTATTGTCATTCCACAGGAATGTGGTATCTGTCCGCTATGACTGTCCTGGTCAAACGCAATGCTGTGGCACAGATGACTTGCACCTGTTGGCCCTGGGAGTACAGCTCACATGCTAGGCTCTTGCTGCTGCTATACTGCCTGTACTGCACAGTTTCCAATAACTGTTACCGGCAGGGCGGTAACTGGCATGCGCGACATGGGGTCATGTGACACATTGCTTGCATCTTCCACTGTGACGCACGCAGGCAAGGCACACCTTATAATGCACCACTCCAACATCTCTGCAGTGACTGGGACCTGCCTGTAGGCTCTGCAGAGCACACCTGCAATGACAGGTTATAGACGGACCATACCTTCCAGGCACATACCTGGACCGGCACACCCACAGCTGAGGGGTTCCCATATCCCACTATGTTTTGCACACATCCTGGCAAGTTGCTTAGCACAATGCATCAGAGGTGCTCCACGTGCAACTAACTGTGTCCGGGACCGCTATACACATTGTAACAAGCGACAGAGTCAACATCATACCCCACGGGTAACATACCTTCTATGGTGGTATAGTGGACAGTGGGCCTCAGCTACTACTGATGTGTGACTGACACTACCCCACACTTCACTGGGATAGCCACTCATGTACCAACACATCCATGAGTCATACCCTCCACTCTGCTGGATCAACACATACACACCACCTCCAAGACCTACATTACCCTTGGCATGAACACTACCACCATGTGACTGGTGTTACACACCTGGGGTTATCCCCTCATTGGTGGATTCTGAACATATGCTAATCTACCTTGTTAGCCACATCCCAGAAACACACCCATCACAGCATACACAGTACATGTGTACTACTACACCTACTACAGACGTCTGCTGACAGCGGTTGTTAACATCATGACACCCGTGCAGATGGACAATGCACATACAAATGCTGACACATACCCCAGTGCACTTAATTAGCATGTACACAACTGCATGGATCATGCTATTCCACACAGAGCCATGATGGTACACACCAGATAACAGACGCCACTCTGGTGGTCATGTTCCACGGACATATGATGTACAACAACAGGTGTAGGCTGTTGCACAGTGGTGTACATTCCCATGTGTGGGGTGGCTCACTGGTCAGCCCTGGTGGGGCCACAGGGTCCCTCATCACATACTCCAAGACTAGCTACATAAACATGACTGCCACACATTCCAGGGTGTACCACCAGGCATTATGGTGGTATGTCAGTATTCGATGGTAACACCCACATCTGCTGTCACATACAACAGTCCCTCAGGAACATTGCAGACCCAGGTATTGTTGGCAGCATGCTGGAGGATGGATTCAATGCTGACAGTACACCCTCTCACTCACTACAGGGCCGCAATCCATACATGAACATTGTAATGTCCCTGTGGTCACACCTACACAGTACTGACCTACACTCTATGTGTCCTGGGACACTGGCCCCATGTCACCTTCCAACGTCCCAGGCTGTGATGTCCACCAACCTCTGAATTACTTGTCTTCCCACTAGGCCACCATATTCAGTAATAGCCTTGTTTCAGACATTGTAGACCCTGAATGGTACACAGCAGCATTTATCACACTACACACAGGTGGCACCACATTGCACGAGTGGGACTATAGTCCTACACACCTGACTAGACTGTTTTGCGTGGCTATGGGGCACATCATCAAGGACGTCATTCTCAGAGACATTGTTGGTCTCCCGTCCTCTGCTGCCACCCGGGTTGGGCTTGTTAAGGCCAGAGCATGGCCCCTACACATGGTGGACTCCTTTCATACAGTTACCAGGGCAGTTGCTGATGGTACGGGAGTCCACACATCCTACATTGTCCTCTCATTGCCTTTCAGCACCATTCCCCATTCTGGTATTGACAACATACACATCCACCTGCACATCATACCCTGTGTCTCCGGATGTTATGCTATGTGGCTCATGGACAGGACACACAGTGAGGCCAGCATACCATAGTACCTACAAATTGTCAGGTACTTTGGCATACCACAGTCCTCAGTCATAGGGCCCCTCATGTTAAGTATATGCTTCCCTGCGGAACAGGCTGGCACAGGGAACTTTCCCTGCCTAGCTTTAGAACCCCTACATACCAAGTGCCATGATTGCTCCACCAGCTGATACTGACTCCAACCATACGGGTGTCGCTGTGACAGATACATAATATGACTATCATGGCATTAAGCTGCATGACACAAGGTGCATGCACATCACCTTTGCATTACACCATTCACCCACTGACTATCACATGGATGGTAGTCCCCTACATACATATCACATTGTACATGTTTGCAGTACACACATATGTCGCACCCACTCCTGTGGTTACCGTATTGCCACTGTGGCATGGATATCCTCCTACGTGGCCACACCTATCTGTACTGGGTGTGTAACTGGTACATAGGCACCCATTGTATCTCTGAACTCAAGACATCTACACACATTCAAGGGTACACCACCCCATTTAGGGTGTACCTTACACAACAGCTACAGCTTTACATGCCACAATATTAACACGCCATGACGTTTACTGATCTCTGACAGTTTAAATATGCGGCTGCACTACGGACACCACATCTGTACACATTTGCATACTACATACTCAGGGATGACCTCTGCTGATCAGACAGGGCCCTTGTCCACAACATTATTGATGGATATACTCCTCATGCGCAACATAAGCAGAGGCCACTGTGAGCAACATGCTCATGGATATATGCACACATGCCACAATGAGTGGGATGTGCTTCTGGGTTACATTCCCAAACAGGACACTCTCCATGCTGTGGAACATAAGTCCTCTGTACATCACGCAGGGACACTCAGTAGCACTGTTCATGTGATACCTCCCTTGGTGGTTGGGAGACACATGTAGGCCTGGGATCACTGCAGTGGCTGTACTGTGCAGTGGTGCAGGTGACACCTAGCTCTGCTCTTCACAGGACACTACCCTGGGGAGGTGCCGCTAGTGTGAACACTGTAGTTGTGCTTACACATGGACTTGACAGACTGCATAGTACCCCACTATGCACCTGTGCAGCTATTACATGTCCTTTGTGCATGGTTACTTGGTAGCCCTTCCATTTAGATTAGCTATCATGTTATTACTATGTCCCATACCTACAGGCCATATGTATCCTGTTATTGTACATACCAATAGACGATACCTGTGGTATGCATGATATGCCTGTTATGCTGTGTAGAATATCTGTCATATCTACCTATAATACTATACATTATGCATATGTCACATAGTATCCCATAATGCAAAGCATACTTGCTCAGCGGGACCACCTTACATATGTCATTAACGTTATTTACCCATACACATGCGTGCTGTGACAGTATATCAACATATACTATCCCCTGCTATGGCACGTCCTTGTTGGACATACCCTACCACTGACGGTGGGTTGTATGGCATTGTTCTGTTTAATGGCCGCATGTAGCATCCCTTCTGGTGTCTGTGCTATGTACCTTGTGTCCCACTGCTGGACGCACAGATTCTACAAGCGTTAGTATGCTCAGCAAGACATCACTACATCAATACCTTTACCCACTTTATGCATTGTGGACATGTTTAATTAATGCAAACCAGGCTATACATACAGTAGAATTAATTAATACAGATCATGCTATACATAACCTTACATATCGGGTGTTCTACATACCTTGTTGTCGTTACTGCATTTCGTTTCTATCTCTCTCACAGTGTTTCAACTGTTTTTCGGTATGAGCATACGGTTTGAATGTCTGGCAAGTCATCCTTATATATGTCGATACCTGAAACATGTGGATTCTTCCCGCCAATTGGTGTTCCTGAGTGACTAATTACTTGCATATCAGCTGTGCAGCTACTACATTCACCAATTACACGGCGACAGTGGGGTATAATTGGATTCTCCACTTGGGCGTTGCCTATTTGCCCTACCTTCGGGGAGACAGTCTGTATTGTGTTTTGTTATGAGTAACTGCAACTGCTATGCATGGAGACAAGTATAGTTTGGATTCATGTCCCCCGTGGATTGTGTGTGACAGGTAGAGTATTTGGTTCAACATGTGGGTGTACCTGTCATCCCGATGTCTGTTAACGGAGTATTGCAATCAATACCTGTAACATGGCTGTTTGTTCCATTATACAACGCCTGCAATTTTGCATGTCGCCTTTAATTGTGTCTCTCACACGGTATGTTGAGGGTTCTGCAGATGTAATTGACTGACTGGATGTCTGTGCTGCTATTACAGTTTGTATTGCTTTAGTTTCTAGTGTGGGGGATGTCGGTGGTTGTACGTAACATATACGGTTTGTGGGCCTTGCATTTCTACATAATCCGTATATATGTGTGTGGGCTCCGTCCCTGATTAGAGAGCTAACAGTTAGTAGACTTATGTTATGGGATTGTACATTGGGCCATTGTTAATTGGTTTCTATATCGTCTGCAGGTGAGCTTGCTACTTGTATACCTTCATAATTGCAGCGATTTATCAGGGGATATGTGTAGGTGACAGCTATCCCTTGTATTTCTGTCCCAGATATTTGCAGTCATTGTGGTTGTGTTGTTAAAAGAGCCTGTTTGCCATGGGTTGCCACCTTATCATATGGTCATTGTTGGACACTTGCGGGACACAAAGCAGTGTTTACAGGCCAACACGTAGCCACAGTCAGTACACAGGTAGCACATACTTTATCCTCACTACATACCTATTGTTGTGACTTTGGATACTTATCATATTGCATGTAACATTTAAGTTTCTTACATACAGGCATAACTATTAAATACGACTGTTGCATTATATATGGGACATATTTATGTCCTACCATCTCGGACATTTGCCCTTTGTACTGTTTTATGTCAGGACACACCTGCCCAGGGTGGGGATGTCCCTCCTACTGTGGTACAGGTAGTAACCGTATGCCTACGGCTAGCTATACCCACACCTACCATACTGGTCTGCCTCTGACTTGGCACCAACATACACATGTTGCGGACACACACACACATTACAGTCACACAGGAATACACATGGCACCCTCAACGCACACTTACACAGACATACGGCACTCACAGACACAGTTGAACATAGTACCTACGTGGACCGCAACACCGTCAGCGGTGACTAACTGTCCCTTCATATCATCATACTATTACTCGCGGATGTACTGTTCCGGTACTGTGTTCTATCGGTCTTTCAGCCTCGTGGTTATGCATGTCGGTATGTTACACATTCCATGGTTGGTGGTATCCTATTTATTTGTACCTCCAAGATGTTATGAATGTCGTTGAACTATCTATCATATTTGCCGATATCGCTGAATCCATCTAAATCACCATATATCCCTCTATTCCCCTTTCTATCTGTATTATATATATGCATATGTGTACATATGAATATATATATATATATATATATATATATATATATATATATATATATATATATATATGGTGGGGAACGTGACAGGCACACAGCACCACCATATGCTGTAAGACTCATGTACTGTTCAGGTGTTGGCATTCCGTGTTGCACTGGCTGTTGTGTTTACAATGTTTGAGGGCTGCCTATGTAGGAGTCACACATTGGGCCACCTATACATTACAATTTACAGGTGGTCATGTTTGTGTGCCATCCATTTTACTGTGTGTGCAGGTGGAGAGGTGTCAGTCCGTAGGGGCCTACATGGTCAGTGTATGTGCTATACGTTCC
Source organism: Protopterus annectens (assembly GCF_019279795.1). NCBI lineage: Eukaryota > Metazoa > Chordata > Ceratodontiformes > Protopteridae > Protopterus > Protopterus annectens. The sequence continues at coordinate 1,673,502,835 of NC_056726.1, read as the reverse complement.
CTCTTTGCCAAGGCATAGGCATATTGGGCACACCTCCGTCTGCCTACTGGGGCTGGCACAGTGTGTTCATGGTCTGAATCCCTCTGTGCCTGTACTGACCTTGGCAATTGCGGTGGGCTATGAGGGCCTTCACCATTTTGTCCCTGCTACAGCTGCTTCTGCAGGATCAAATTATGTAGCATGGCATATACTATGACAATGTGGGCACACGTGCCTGGAGAGTACTGCAAGGCTCCACCAGATGTATCCAAGCACCGGAACCATGATTTCAGCATCCCGAACACATGCTCTATGATGATTCTGGTTTGTGCGTGTGCCTCATTATGGCGTTTTTGCATGGGTGTGTGTGCATTTCTGATGGGAGTCATCATCCATGACTCCAGTGCATAGCCAGCATCCCCCACGAAATGGCCATGTGGGATGTCCCCCCTGACAAATATCTGATACGGCTGTGAGGCATGCCAGATATGGGAGTCATGGTAGCTTCCAGGGCTGCCAGCACACACATCCATGATAATGCCCTGGGCATTGCACACGACCTGGCAGTTGATGGAATGGAATTCCTTGCGGTTTATGTAGCGCATACCCTGCTCACCGGGTGGTGACTTGATTTGTATGTGCGTGCAGTCTATCGCACCCAGTACCTCTGGGTATTGTGCCACACGGTGGAAGTGACGCATATTGCTGGCCAACTCCTCCTGAGTTCTGGGGAAGTATATCTGCTCATTGGCATGTGGTAACATGGCATCCAGGAACTGGTGTAGTACCCTGGATGCTGATGCCTGTGAGATACCCATTATATCTCCAGTTGGCCTTTGAAAGGTACCTGTGGCCAGTATTCTCAGGCTTACACATACCTTCGTGTCCACTGGTATGGGTTCCCCTCTGTTGTTTCTGGTTCTCAGGTGTGGCCGGCACAGCTCCACTATTTGCTGTAAGATGTCCCTGTCCACCCTGTAACGCTCTACTATCTCCAGGTCATGTAGCCCCTGGTAGGTTACCCTTGGTCTGAACACTCTCCTTCTCATCCGAGGCCTGCGTAGGTTGTCGGCATCATCCTCCACAACACCGTTAGTCTCTAACACATGCTGATGAATCACAGCTATGGCAGTTCCCAACATGTACATTTTAAAAGTTCCCCGTGTGTTTACACCTATGGTGCGGTGTTTGGGAATACACAGGTGTGTGTTGGGTGCTTACACACTTTATACTATTGTGTTGTGAACACAGATGATGTCAGAGGGTGTGTATATGCGTTCGTAGCTACAGGTTATGTTATGTGTTTTACTGCCGGAACTACTATTGTGGTGCCTTTGGTATTGAATTACATTTGCCTGCCGTGGATTACCTCTTGACCTTCCCTTTACATTTTTGCACGTTGCACCTACCATTTTCTGGCATGCATCCTGCAGCCTACTTTCATTTGTGCTTTCCTGGACCTGGCGTATCTTGCGTTATGTGTGCTACTGCCGGTCTGCTGTCGGTTTGCTTTGCTCTGCTGTGTCAGGTCTCCTATCTTTGCAATCCAATACCTCTCCTCCTTTCTTTGCATTCACATGCCTCCCCTATCCTGTTTTGCAGGTTTCTGCAAGCGTACTTGTCAGCTGCCGTCGATTGGCCTTCGTGGGTTGATTGGTGTTGATTGCTCATTAGTACTCCAATTACCCTACTTCCGCATTTCCTTTTCTTCCCCTGACTTTCCTGTTTCTGCTATTGTTTGCGGCATGTGCGTGCGATTACTGGGTTTCAGGCACTTTTTCATCCTCGTACACATGCGCTTTTGGCCACCATGTGTGCTCTCAGCTAAACGATTCCTCCCCACCCCTATCCTGCAGCTTTGCTTAGCAACAGACAGGCCAGATTTGCAATGCTCCAATGTGCTTAGTGCTACAGTGGCACACCCCTCTGCTGATGTCATGTATCTCCTCTGAGCCACTCCTCGGTGTTATACCACTGCGCCGTATGGTACAACCTTCCTCCGGCGGGACATTTGAAATTCAGTATTATCTGCCTCATTTGCATGGCATTGACTACTAATTCATAGTTACCGCGCCGAACACTATCGCAAGCCCTTAGCAACCCTTGCACCTTGGTTGTGGTGTTCCATGCCTACCATTGTGTGTTATGCTGTAAACCTGATTTCTATTATTTTGCGATTTTATGACATTTTTATATTATTTCTTCATGCTACAGCTTCTGTACACATGCCCTGCGGTTCTGCTGTGCATTACTGTGGACATGACATTAAATGTTGTTATTTACATGTTGTGCATTTTTTCTTATGCCATTGGCTGTGTATTTCGCCATTAGCATATGTTCACGTTGTGATACCTGGGTCTGGCCCTCCTCCATAGCTCCGATGTTATGTTTGGGATAATGTAAACCGTGTTTTTTGGTTTACATTTCCGTGGGTTTACGCTATGCCTGTGCCACTTCACAAATCGCTATATGCCTTCATTTGCATGGTGCAACACTGCACATGGGGTGATTTGCATACCTACGCCGGGGGCTGCGCAGATCTGGCGTACGCCGGTAGTGCACGTGGAATTAGATCGTACCTGAATCGCTCGGCAGCCATATTTGGCGTTATAACGCCTACGCTATGCGTGTGCCTGGCGCAAGCTTCATGAATCCCAGGGTCGGTTTACATGCTTTACCTAACTAAACTCGTCATTTGTTATCAGTTTGCTCTTCCAATCTTGGTTAGAATGGAAGGGCTGAATACCCTGTTCAACACTATGATAATAAGTTCACATATTAATCGTCTCAACCAACATTCATAATTAGTAGCACTGCAGTGAAAAATTGCCCTGTATCACTGATCTGTTTTGCACTGCAGTACTATGATGCATCAATTTTTCACCATCCAAATTCCTTAAAGGGTAACATCTCACTACAAAGGAACTTGTATGATTATGAATATCTCCACTGTGTACTTTTAATAATTTTACAGCAAACCATCTACAACCTATAATATATGAACAAAGAGGAACACACACAGTTGCTGACACCTTATAATGGGACACACACACACACACACACACACACACACACACACACACACACACACACACACACACACACACACACACACACACAAAAGCACTGGCACTTGCAATAAACATTTACACTGACACTAATGGATATACTGACACTGTGCCAGTGGTCATACACCCAGTGACATACTGACATACCCAAATATACACTCTTATCGCAACACAACATGGCTTCCTTCATTAGCTAAGCCACTATTATAAGGCACAGTTGTGCACCACAAGAACACGGTGCACACTTAATGTTATTGGACCCTTTCTTGATCAACGCTTGTATAGCGTGAGTGTATAAGACTCCTGCACTACAGATGTACCGTAACTTGGTAGTATGCATGGTGGTCACTTATATAGATCCCACTAGCAGAGTGCTGCATTTACATGTGGTGCTCTGAACCTCACCTCCTAGAGTGGACAGTGATGATTCTTGGTAGTGAAGGATTGATCTACTGGCAGTCATGCAACTTTCATTGCAGAGGGAATGATACTGTTTTTAACTTAACATCTGTACAAATTACTGTGTAATGATGCATTGGAGGGATCATAGTTATGGTGACATTTACTTCGGGCTGTCCAGTTTAACTTCTAGTGTTGAAGACCAAGTGATTAGATGCTCAGACCACAACGTGGTAAATCTTAACCATAAATTCTACTTGCCCAAATTCTACCATTATACAACTAAGCAGTCTTTTTTCGTTTCAGTTTTGTAACATGAGTTGTGCATTGTCTAAGCACAGACTGTTGTGTGCTGCCTATTGATTGCATGACTGGATTTTTTATTTTAATTAATGAAATCACCTAGTATCTTACAGATAGTATAAATAAAGCTCTATCTGCTCAACAGTAGTATGATATGGGGTTTTCACCAGTGGCCAGTGAGATGCTTTGAGCTCTGGTATGCTAAATGAACTGATACTCATTAGAGGCAGAATCTTATGTTTTACGCCATTAACAGTTCCTTTCTCATAGGTTCATAGGTTCATACTAGGCTATCTGCCCGAGGGCATTTACAAGCCTAGCCCATCGTTTTGTGGCTTATGCCACCCCTTTAGTATGGGGAACTATACCCATTATTTTACTACAGGACCTTGTATATAGGTTTATAGGTTCATAGATTAGTACTAAGCTAACTGCCCTTGTAAACCATTTTAAGCTTAGCCAATTATACCTTGTGAGACTCAAACCCTGCACTTTGAGTTTGTAAGGCAAACACCTTAACCATTAGGCCGCCCTCCCAACCCCTTCTCCTAATGTTTGAATGGATATGTCAGCATAGAAGGCATCTGCTAAGATGTTTTTGTCCCCTGAATTGCACATTTAGCTATATGCCCATTCTGCTGCTGTGACTTCTTCTGAATCAATGTTAGGAATTGCATTCCTTTTCGGGGAAGGTATGTCACCCTGTGTGGTGTTTGTTATGCTTGTAGCACTTAGCCTTCCAGCAGGGATTCACATGGTAAATAACATCATTGCTGGAAGGTTGAATGCAAGATTGTGAAAGGCAAAATATAATCTGTATTTCTACATTGCATGGTGTGATATATAAGATGTATTATGATTTTTAGTTGATTTTCCCTATTTCATAAAAAGTCAGTAAGGTAATATTATATATTATGTATGTATGTATGATATATATATATATATATATATATATATATATATATATATATATATATATATATATATATATATATATATATATCTAAGAAAAGATGTTTGCAGTAGTCGAAGATGGAGAGACTATTGTGCAGTGAGACAGTATGTAACTGAGAATCTGAATAAGTAAATGGAAGATGGAACAGTGTATACAAAATGACTGGGCGCCAATAAGTCACTGAAAATGCCATTTGAAATCTGAAAAGAGAAATCACAGTTTGCTGAATAATGGACATTTACTAAATGTCATCATGTAACTAGCTCCAATGTGCTGAAGGGATCATGGATGATACAGTCCTGTCCAAAAAATCTCTAGGTACTTTGTCTTTGCTTCTCCTCAGTTGTTGGAGAATTTATTAATCAAATTGTTCCTCTCTGCCTCATGTCTTGTTGGAATACATGAGTGACTGTCGAATCAAATGAACTCTTTATCCATGAGCAGTTTCTCATTTCCTTCTAAGATGTATTTTCATTTCAAGAAGTTATTTTGAACTCATAATGTATACCTCCCCCAGTTTATAATTCTTGAACAGTAAATTCAAGCAAAGTTCTAGAATGCTCTGTGGAAGCTGATACAACAGTACAGCATCCCAGTGGTACCACTGCACAACATCCCATCCTAATATGTACAAAACAAGAGTGCATCCACATTTTTATTATTAAGCTGAATGCACTCATGTCAGGCATTGGATTCTGCAAAGGTCATATCTTGTCTTTACTCATGTTTGTACCTTTTTCATGGGGAGATTATCAAAGCACAACAAAGACTTGAACATTATGTAGTTTAGGGATGTGAGGGATGTATCTTTGTTGTTTGCAGGCAATATTGCCCCCTTGGGCACATGGGACTGTGATCTCTGATTTGCAGTGCAGCAATTTTACTGCTCAATGTGAATTGGATGGGATGAGGATCGGCAACTTCAAGTCAGAGAATCTATTTGTCTTTAAGAAAAAAAAAAGTTGTTTGCTGTCCGCAGGTGAGAAGGGAGCAACTAATCCAAACAGAGACGTATACAGATCTTAAGTCTTTTTCATGAGTGATGGCAGAAGGATCAAGGGAATGAAGAGGTGATGGATGCAGTACTGGCATTACTGGAGGTATAGTACTGGATTCTGATGGTAGATATCAGTATCTGAGTCAAAGATCGAAGCTCTCATTTTATTTGTGAGTCCTTCTTCCTATCCTCGGCTATGGTAATAAGCTTTAGGTAGTGAATGAAAGTATGAGGTTATGGGTAAAGTGGTAAAAATCAAGTTTGTTTGCAAGGGTGTTGGGATTACTGTCCTTGACAGAGTGAGGGGCTCAGCAATCCTTGAAGATCTCAGAGTACAGTCACTACTCCTCAGGATCAAGAATAATTAGTTAAGGTTGTTTAGGCCATTTTATGAATTTAAATCATCTATCGTATGTTCAGTGGGTTTTGTGTTAGCTTCTAGTGAGAAATTGGCCTTCAGTAATGAGTGCTAAACACAATCAAAAAGAGCTACAGTGTACTTACTGCACCTAGAAGAACTGCTTGATCATGAAAACAAACTTTTATGTGAAGAAAAAATACGGTAGCTAATCATTTTCAGCTCAATGACATTTTTTTCCACAACAACATCATATAAAGCTTTTATTTAGAGCTTCCATACGGAAGCTTGTTAAAGGCAGACTATTTTATGTTTGTAGTAGAATTTCACTTGCCCACATGTCTGAATGTTTTCATAAATCTCTTCCAATTGACTATCAGGGACAAGGCTCACAAGACACTGTTCTGTGAGCTTAGCTACCTTTCCATCTGCATAAAGAAACAGACAATTAAAACAATGGTGCTGTACTTTAATGCCAGTACAATTTAATTGTTTTAGAATTCTCTACCCATTGTGTATCACTTTACATTGTCCTTTTCCATTGTCAATAACCTTCATTAGGCAAGAAATAACACACTGATTTAGCACATTATTTCACACTTCCATTGCTTTAATGACTAATTAAACATGCTCTAAACAATGTAAGAGTTGCTCATAAATATGTTTTATACTGTTAGTTTAATCTTTACTGAAGACATTGATCATACAGTGTTTCTGAAATGAGAGACTGAGCAACTAAAATGCATTTTTAATGAAAAACTGGGGTGGAATGCGTTAGGTGAGGGAGGGGAATGCTGGCTTTGGCAGATGGTTATAAGATATAGATCATGATCCTTCTTGGAGTGCTGCTCTTCAAAATGATGCAATAAATCAGATAAAGAAGGAAATCTGTAGAAATGAAAATGTTGTGATCAGCAAATATTCACTGATGACAAAACATCTGTTAGCTCAGTAAATCTCCATAAACACTAATGGAATTTTCATAAGCTGTACATTGCTAAGATATATATTTTTACTGCAGAGTAACATGCAGTTTTAACTGGGAGGTATATGCACATACAGACATACAAACACACATTCCTGCTTGCAATTACACACGAACACTCTCACACACACTTGTGTACATATGCATACATCAGAGCGCTATGAATTTCTGATATTTGTTTTTCCTCAGAGTGACCTGCAATCTTAACTAGGACATATACAGGCATACAGACTCACAAATATGTACATGGATGCATGCATACACACACACACACACACACACACACACACACACACACACACACACACACACACACACACACACACACACACACACACACACACACACACACACACTTGTGCACAACAGCACACACACACAGCATTTACTTTACAAGACTTATCAATCAGTTGTTTGTAGTGGCGTTATTAAAATGAATACACATTAACAATACAATCTTGCATTGGCAGTCAGTATGGAAAATTTTATATTCTACTGATCCTTTATATATTATTTTTATTATATTTTACATTTGATGACTGGGAAAGTCCGACTGGACACAGGTCTATTTTCAGTGGAGGCCCAGGGAGAAAAGTTCCACTTAAAACAATCTAACAAATAACATTTTATGAATTGCAGCACTTTCTTCTAAATGCATACAGTATTATTCAAGAACATATTTTACATTTCTTCACAGCTATATGTATATATATATATATATATATATATATATATATATATATATATATATATATATAAAATGTATAAACGCGCATACACACACACACACACACACACACACACACACACACACACACCCACACACACACATGTTATGTATGGATCTATCGACATAAGTTGGCATGCATAATGTCGAATCAAATTGACTGACATGTCAACATGTTACTACGCATGTACCCAGAATTAATCTCGGTGCATGCAAAAGTTTAAAAAAAAAAAAGTACTTTTTTTTTTTTTTTTTTTGCAGGAAGTCAAGCCCTCCCCCCCACACCACCACACCTCCTACTAATTATATATTCTGACTCTGAGATTGCACAGTCCCTTGAGTAAAGGGTATATTCCACCTATCCTGAGGATTGTTGATCTCGCTTGTTGAGCATCTGTTTAGTTGACCAAATTGTGTCAATTGAACTGATATCAATAAAATTATCATTCAACAAACTTAGAGGGATTTATGTATTTGCGTGTTTGGGTGTGTGTGTGCATTTTTCTTTTAAGTATATATGCTAATTCTGTATATTTAAAGTTATTGTAGTGATCTGGAATGAAATGTAAGAGGCAGTTGTCTGAAAAACAAAGGTAAAAGACTCTTGGGGTAACATCAAATAAAATGGAGGAAACATTGATAGAATACAGATCAAACTGGATAGTCTCTCACTTGGGATATCAAATATGTTGTTGGGTCTGTGAAGACTGGTGGCAGAGCCAGAGGTGTTAAGAGGTGCACATAAGTATGCTAGGACAAGAAAGAACCTACAGGTGAATTAGGCAAGGAGATAACCTTGATAAAGGAAAGACCAAAATGTGTAGCATAGGGCCTACCATGACAGCCTCAAGATAGTGGACTTAACAGAGTAGTGGACTTAACAGAGACCCTGTAAGGCAAGATAATTTCAAAGGACATTAAATACTAGTGTGGATTTATAGGTGTGCAGGGCCACGGTGAGTGCAAATGAGCCATGGATTCAGAATAACCTCATCAGATGCTCTGTAAACAATATCGCCATATATATGAATAAATATACATATCTCTGTCTATCTCTAGATCTACAAACAAGAGATAATGGTGCAGTCCTTTGATATGAAAATACAGGAAGGAGCAGCAGTAAAGTTTATATGTCCAGAAACCCCAGTGCTAGCGCCAAAAGGTCAGTGTTACACCTTTATTGAGTATGAAACAGTTCTAACAATGTCCAAGAGAGATGTCAGGGCACCAATTAGTTGTGAAGAATAGTTTGGTCCAGGAGGGTATTTGTGCAAGAGTCAAGGAGGTGGTGAATACCAGTCTCCATGGCATAATGCAGAGCACCAGGTCTTGGGCAGTATTTGTATCCCAAGAGTGGCACCCAAGGGCTCTTTAAGCCAGACTCAGCAAGAAGGACTAGTAGATGGTGTTTATGGCAAGAAGGCCAAAGGAATGAGGTAGAGAAAAGGGTGTAGAAATGAACAGTGGTCTTATTCACAATATAGAATGTTAGAGGACCTAGTACATTGAAAGAAGAAAGACTTTTGGGAAATATCAGGCCAACTGACACAGGAGTCATATTTCTGCAAAAGGATAATTTATCATGTTGTGAGGTGAAGAAATTAAAGAAAATCAGCACAGACCGAGTAGAGGTAAAGTATGAGAAATTACTGAAATGTTGATGGCAATATTATTCAGAAGTAATCTCAAGTGGAGTGTGAAAAATACAAAAAGTGGGATTTACATATGGACACTGATGATATGACTGAGAAGAGGTAGGGCAATGTTATTAGAAACATTTTATTAGCCGAAAGAGGATGATGCAGCAGAATGCAAAACATCTTCTAAAGTTATGATGAGAGTTTATAGGAGAGATTGAGTAATTATTAGGGAGACTTTACTGTGGTCCTGGATTTGATGTTGGCTACATTATATGAGTGCTTGAGTTTTAAAAAAATGTCAGAGATAGCTAAGCAGATATGTGATCAGTGAAGTACTGGTGGATGTTTGGAAGGTTCATAAGAGCCAAAGATAGGAATAACTTTTACAGAGGATGTCAGCATGCAAGGTAGAAGACTTTTCTTTTTTTCCTGGTTGACAGAACAAGAATTGCTAAAGGTGAGGAAGTCTGAGCTAGGGAGTGCTTATAGCTATTGGTTAGATTCTGCCCAACAAGTCCTCACCTTCTATCCATTTCTCCATCTGTCTTATGTAGTCTTGAAGGCAGTAGTAGAGTAATAGCTGGCCATCTATCCCATAGAGCCATCTCTCTCTCTCTCTCTCTATTTATATATATATATATATATATATATATATATATATATATATATATATATATATATATATATATATAGTTATGTAGAACACTTAAATGGTATGACCACTTATTTGAGATTCACTTCTAATTATTCATCCAACAGGGTTGAATACTTAGATGTATATGTGGAGCGTGTAATGGAGACCCATGTTAATACTGGTGTATATAGGAAACAATGCTATAGGAATTCACTTCTCCACCATTATAGCATGCATCCCAATTATATCTTTAGAAACATAATTAAAGGACAAAGTATGCATATATCTTGACTTAATGCTAGTAATGAAGAGTATCGAGAAGAGCCTAATTGTTTTAAACAAAGACTATTGAAACGTGGCTATAAAGAGTTAGAAGTTATGACAGGATTAGAAAATATTAATGCTCTGAGACAAGGGAGAGCAGCACCATATTTCTCTGCAATAGCTCAGTCAGATTGCCAAAGTATGGTAGAATATCAAACACCATTAAAATACCCATGTTTTTTACCAATGATGTTTATAAGATAAAAGAGTTAATTGACAGTCACTGGCACATCCTTACTATGGACAATGATATTTTGAACATCGTAGGGGATAAACCCTAGTTTCTGTTTAAAAATAAACCCAATCTTAGGAGATTACTTTGTAATACCCTAGGCAAGGGTGAATTGGCCCCACATACTGGTACATATCCATGTGGTAAGTGTAATTATTGCACATATATTGAAAAGGGAGATAGTTTTATGCATCCAGATAATGGTCAATTGCTTAAATTCCATGTTTTAGCTAATTGAAATACTGCCCATATAGTATATCTAGCTTCCTGCCAAATATGTCATTCGTAATACATTGGCAAAACTGATAGACCTTTTCGCACTAGAATACATGAACATCTATATGCTATTAGGATTAAACATCTAAATAATGCGTTAGCCAAACATGCAGTAACATCAGGACAAGATCATACTTTCACGTTTATGGCCATAGATTACAATGCACCCTCAGTTAGGGGAGGTGATATCCGCAATCGTGCAGAACAAAAAGAAATTAACTGGATTATGAGGTTAAGGGTGGATAAGGGTAGAGGACTTAATGAACGTGCGTCCATCAAACCTATCCTTAAAGCTAGACATAAGAGTGTTAGATAGTTTTATTTCTATTTATGTGCTCATGTGTATATATATATATATTGTATCTTTTTATATCTGTTCTTTTCCTGGAAATAGCACACATGTATCTGGTTAGTGCATTGAGTTTGTGCCATCTGTTTTTTATTTGATAGTTATTGCAATCTTGTATTTGTGGATTATGGATTATGGATTGTGGATTATGGATCATGGTTATATCTGACTGTGCAACATGAGTTTCATTTATTTCCAGACAGAGTGCATGTTTGCACCAGTTGGTTGGTTTATTGGTGCATCATGTTGAGAGTTTGAATCAGTCATGATTTGGTTATATCTATGCCTCGCTCTAGATAGCTTTACTCTTTGAACATGCTTGCTTGGTGGGTGAGCATGTGGTTACTCATCCAATTTTATATTGGTTTTGCTAGCAGGGATAGTCTGTAATAGTTTGTTCAGAGTTATATTTTACCCATGCAAACATTGTAGAGTACTTTATGTTATAATCCAAATCCAGACGTAACATCAAGCGTCCGAAGTTTTGTTATATGATTATATGTGTGTCATAATATTTAAATATAGCCTTGATTAACTCTTTAATACATGTATTTTATGAAACAGTTTTGTAAATATCGTAGAGCACTTTATGTTATATTTTAATCTCGGACGTAGCATCTAGCGTCCGAAGCATTGTCATGTGACTATATGTGAGCCTAAAATTTAAGTATAATCTTGATTTATTTTTTAATATATATATTTTATGTAATAGTATTACACATAGTTTACGGTTATTAATGCTTTAGTTAATATGCCATGGGAAATATAGCATCTGTAGAAGCCATGGTTGTTTAGTACACATTTTTACTAGACACATTATTTTTCTTTTAGATTATGGCTTGTAGCGCATTTAGTATATGATTTCCATAGATATATAATGTTTTTTAGACCATAGCTTGTAGCGTATTTGATTTAACAGGTTACTAAACTTAGGCCTGTATAAAGCTTTGCTATATATTTTCTGCCTTTATCTTTGAGAAGTGTTTCAGACCAGTGAAAAGTGTTCTCAACTCGTTGGTCATAGCAATAATCATGCTGACTTTGATGCGACTATTGATTTGTATGAGAATGATTATAATATTGTTTAAAATGTTATATTTCAGTGAAATATTTTGGATTAGTTTATACGAATGTGCTCCGTTAGTTTAGATATTATTAGTGCATTGTTAAGTTACGGTAGCACTTCATAAAAGGCAGATGTGTTAAAGATCTATATACTTTGCTTTAGATATATATGTTATTTACTAGATATTTTTATGAATTCAAATGGTGATTTTTTTATATATTTGCAGTGTGCTTTATCAGATGGGAATGTATTTATTTTGTATCAGATCGATGTAGAGTTTACATAAGTATATAAAATGTATATCGAGCTATTCGCGATCATGATGCTCCTTTAAATATCTAAATGATATGTATAGGTTTAAAATTTTATCACGTGAGTGTTTGATATAAAAGTTTAATTGATTGTATTTTTGAAACTTAACGGTCTGAAGAAGCATTTGCAAAAGCGCTTACCTGGAGTAAGCCAAATAAATCAATTTTGATTTAAAGGAGAGTTTTTATTGCTCGCAGCAGTTTACATCGTTTGTATTTTATGCACGTAGAAGTTTGAACCTTTGTGGTCACCTATCATCCTATTTTGTTATTGACTTATCATAACTTTTTTCATGGCTGTAAGGTGTTTGTTCTGCTGGGAGCTCCACGCACTTGTTTATATATATATATATATATATATATATATATATATATATATATATATATATATATATAGTATGACTTCTTTATAACTAATGATGTCTATGTTACATTCTGTTTTTCCTCTGAAATTCCATCCTTTTGCAGTGCACTCATAAGATCTTTCGGACCCAGATCATGCATTCTAATCCATCTTGTCTTGAGTCTAGAAAAATCTTTCTTTTCTTTGTCCCTGTAGCTTAAAACTTAATCCCATTTACTTGTCTTTTTGCAGTCTTTCCAGCATAGCTACAGTCTTACCTTTGCAGGGTTTCAGAAATGTATGGAATACTCCAATTAAGGCTACTACAACGCACTGTATAATTGGAGAATGATGTCCATGTGCTGATCCATAGATGTAATACTGCTGTACCTTTTAATCACTAAGCCAATCTTCAATTCAGCCTTGCCCTGTATTTTACCACAAAGCGGTTCTAGTCCAGATGTAGCATTTCTTAAGCCCCAATTGATAATCTAACTTGTCATCTCTCCCTTCAGTCTGTCCCTTTTTCTAAATACCCATTAGGCTTCTTCTTTCATTTTGCAACAGGTCTTCTTCCTTAGTCTTTTTCTGCATTAAGAGTGCACTTTTTCTTGTATACCATTCTTTTGTGACATGTAAACACATTGAATTGGCATTGGCACATTAATACCTGTAGAACACCAGGCATCGCTAATCTTTTCAGAGAGGATCCCCCCAAATCTATCGTCTGAAGCTTTCCTTACATCCCACTGTATACACCTAGCCATTTCTGTACTCATTGCATGCTGACTATATGTTACCTACAGAAATGCTCATGTAGGCAATGGCATCCCCTACACACACACGCACACACACACACACACACACACACACACACACACACACACACACACACACACACACGTGCGCGCGCACACGTGCACACACACACACACACACACACACACACACACACACACACACACACACACACACACGAATACACACGAATACACACACACACACACACACACACACACACACACACACACACACACACACACACACACACACACACACACACACACACACCCCTGACCTGTTTGTTGTCCAGAAGATCCCCCACCACAAGTGCCATTACAGCACATATCTAGTGTGCCTGCCCCAGTCGCAGTAATACTGCACCTTATGGTGCTGTCCTAGCAGTAGTGAATCCCCCTGATACTAGTCCTCATAGTGGTGTCAGTGCTGTTAGAGCACTTCCAATTAACAGTACTCCCTAGTGTCCAGTGAATCTCTCTCGTCCTTTGATGACCATTATGCTGTTGGTTCTGTAATGGCACTTCCAATTAGACTAATCTTTGATATCTAGTGTTTCCTCCAACCTTGTAGTAAGTCAGTACCCTTAAGGCACTCAAGTATATGGTATCCCTGGTGCCTACCATTTTCCTCCATGACCTGATCTCCTTATTGATACTGGTATTGTCAAGGCACTTAAGTATATGGTATCCCTTGTCTCTAGTGGTTCCTCTGACCCACCATGATCCCCCTGCCACAGTTGTGGCTGGTAGTTTAACACAGCCTTTTGCCCATGGTCAGTACAGCTATGTGGTGGGGAAGCCATTCTGAACGGCAAGGCCAAGCAATTCCTTGGTGTAAATTTAGGGTAATGTAATGGCTTAGATCCTTGGGATTGGAGATAGTTCTGGGGAGATACATATTCTTCTCCCCCTAGATTGCCATATTAGGATTCAGCATGGCCATCATGATGCTGCCTATCTTCATGCTTCAGCACTGTGTCACCCCATGTTAGGATGGTGCTGCCTATCTTCATGCTTCAGCACTGTGTAACACCAGGTTAGGATGGTGCTGCCTATCTTCATGCTTCAGCACCGTGTAACACCATGTTAGGATGGTGCTGCCTATTTTCATGCTTCAGCACCAAGTAACACCATGTTAGGATGGTGCTGCCTATCTTCATGCTTCAGCACTGTGTAACACCATGTTAGAATGGTGCTGCCTATCTTCATGCTTCAGCACCGTGTAACACCATGTTAGGACGGTGCTGCCTATCTTCATGCTTCAGCACAGTGTAACACCATGTTAGGATGGTGCTGCCTATCTTCATGCTTCGGCACCGTGTAACACCATGTTAGGATTGTGCTGCCTATCTTCATGCTTCAGCACCGTGTAACACCATGTTAGGATGGTGCTGCCTATCTTCAAGCTTCAGCACCGTGTAACACCATGTTAGGATGGTGCTGCCTATCTTCATGCTTCAGCATCGTGTAACACCATGTTAGGATGGTGCTGCCTATTTTCATGCTACAGCACTCTGTAACACCATGTTAGGATGGTGCTGCCTATCTTCCTGCTTCAGCACTGTGTAACACCATGTTAGGATGGTGCTGTCTATCTTTCTTGCTTCAGCACTGTGTAACACCATGTTAGGACGGTGCTGCCTATCTTCATGCTTCAGCACTGTGTAACACCATGTTAGGATGACGCTGCCTATCTTCATGCTTCAGCACTGTGTAACACCATGTTAGGATGGTGCTGCCTATCTTCATGCTTCATCACTGTGTAACACCATGTTAGGATGGTGCTGCCTATCTTCATGCTTCAGCACTGCATAACACCATGTTAGGATAGTGCTGCCTATCTTCATGCTTCAGCACTGTGTAACACCATGTTAGGATGGTGCTGCCTATCTTCATGCTTCAGCACTGCATAACACCATGTTAGGATAGTGCTGCCTATCTTCATGCTTCAGCACTGTGTAACACCATGTTAGGATGGTGCTGCCTATCTTCATGCTTCAGCAATGTGTAACACCATGTTAGGATGGTGCTGCCTATCTTCATGCTTCAGCCCTGTGTAACACCATGTTAGGATGGTGCTGTCTATTTTCATGCTTCAGCACTGTGTAACACCATCTTAGGATGATGCTGCCTATCTTCATGCTTCAGCATTGTGTAACACCATCTTAGGATGGTGCTGCCTATCTTTATGCTTCAGCACCGTGTAACACCATCTTAGGATGGCGCTGCCTATCTTTATGCTTCAGCACTGTGTAACACCATCTTTGGATGGTGCTGCCTATCTTCATGCTTCAGCACCGTGTAACACCATCTTAGGATGGTGCTGCCTATCTTCATGCTTCAGCACCGTGTAACACCATGTTAGGATGGTGCTGCCTATCTTCATGCTTCAGCACTGTGTAACACCATGTTAGGATGGTGCTGCCTATCTTCATGCTTCAGCACTGTGTAACACCATGTTAGGATGGTGCTGCCTATCTTCATGCTTCAGCACTGTGTAACACCATGTTAGGATGGTGCTGCCTATCTTCATGCTTCAGCACTGTGTAACACCATGTTAGGATGGTGCTGCCTATCTTCATGCTTCAGCCCTGTGTAACACCATGTTAGGATGGTGCTGCCTATCTTCATGCTTCAGCACTGTGTAACACCATGTTAGGATGGTGCTGCCTTTCTTCATGCTTCAGCACTGTGTAACACAATGTTAGGATGATGCTGCCTATCTTCATGCTTCAGCACTGTGTAACACCATGTTAGGATGGTGCTGCCTATCTTCATGCTTCAGCACTGTGTAACACCATGTTAGGATGGTGCTGCCTATCTTCATGCTTCAGCCCTGTGTAACACCATGTTAGGATGGTGCTGCCTTTCTTCATGCTTCAGCACTGTGTAACACCATGTTAGGATGGTGCTGCCTATCTTCATGCTTCAGCCCTGTGTAACACCATGTTAGGATGGTGCTGCCTATCTTCATGCTTCAGCACCATGTAACACCATGTTAGGATGGTGCTGCCTATCTTCAGCACTGTGTAACACCATGTTAGGATGGTGCTGCCTATCTTCATGCTTCACCACTGTGTAACACCATGTTAGGATAGTGCTGCCTATCTTCATGTTCAGCACTGTGTAACACCATGTTAGGATGGTGCTGCCTATCTTCATGCTTCAGCACTGTGTAACACCATGTTAGGATGGTGCTGCCTATCTTCATGCTTCAGCACTGTGTAACACCATGTTAGGATGGTGCTGCCTATCTTCATGCTTCAGCACTGTGTAACACCATGTTAGGATGGTGCTGCCTATCTTCATGTTTCAGCACTGTGTAACACCATGTTAGGATGGTGCTGCCTATCTTCATGCTTCAGCACTGTGTAACACCATGTTAGGATGGTGCTGCCTATCTTCATGCTTCAGCACTGTGTAACACCATGTTAGGATGGTTGCTGAATCAGAAAAAAAGTCACTGAGACTTCCTTCAATCCTGATTATTGTATAATTAAATGCCTTTGATTTGTACACTAATTCAATGTTTTCAAAATATTATTTTTCACATTGGCATTGCATCTAATGATAAATAGTTTGTCTTGTATTATTAATGTGAAAAATCACTGGGACACCTTAACAATGTAAATGGGCTGCACTAACTTGTTTAAAGTACAAATAAATGAAATTATTTTTAATCATGTGAGTTTTTGAGGGATTATGTTCAGCACTACATGAAATCCCGGCTGAGGTGTTTCTTTCTCAAAGGAATTATCAGCATAATTACCACTCAAGTTTTAATGATGAGTTCAAGGGTTATGCATGCCATATCTACAGCTGGTAAGTTTTGGCTTTAAAGGCCCATATGCATCAGTGTGTGTGTGTGTGTGTGTGTGTGTGTGTGTGTGTGTGTTTGTGTGTGTGTGTCTTTTCCCAGTTAATGCATCAATAAAGAATAAAAAAAAAAGTCATTTGGCATTGAGAAACCTTAGAGCTGGAACATTTGAATTTCGTTAAGGAGCTATTTGCATATATCCCATGTAAATCAACATCATGGAATATGCAAGTATGTAGTGGAACAACACAGTGGAGTTATATGGAGATATATAAAATGGCAGTACTGCACTCCAGTGCTCATCTTGAAAATTATCTTGTGTGGCACTGTGGGGATCAGTATTGCCTTACACAAAGAGGTTCTCCTGTCCAGTTTTCTTGCCAGATGTTATGCTTTCATCCCTGGTTAAATCAGATCACAAATTAGTTACCTTTTCTGGCAGCCTAATAGTACCATCCCTTCTCCAAATGAAATCATTTTTTGGATTTTTTTTACAGCAAGCCTCCTTCAGCTACTAGAAGATTTGTCCACAATTTCTAACAATCCACTGCAAATAGACCCATCTGAGAGGGTTGTCACATTCAACTCCACTTTTTACCAACATCTAAACAGTCAAACAGAAAAGTCTGTGCCTGTCTACTCTAAATGTTATGGTAAATTCAGGAATAAACCTCTGTGGTGTAAGTTATTTATTAATAAACTGTTTAATAAAAAAGGAAAACAATGAAAAGCTGCTAGAAATTCCCATCCTCCTGTCTCAAGACCACACTGCTTCATGCCAGCAAGGAATTTAAGAGCACTATTAGAAAATGTAAATCAGGGTACAAACTTAAGGTTATTACATATACCAAAGGAAACTCTGTTTTATTTTCAGTTAAGTCACTAAATTAATGAATACTGTTCAACAATATACTGAGCTTATCCATAATATCACACATTCCAATCCCAAGGATATAGAAAATACATTAGCATATATATTTAGAATGAACATAACCCACCTACCCACATTGCTTCATCCACTATCCATGAAAATGTAGTTTCCCCTGAAATCACATTTGAGCAAGTTTTCTGGGACCATTTGGTATACAAGGCTGCATTTTCATCAATGCTAAGTATACACTATCTGACACTCCACTTAAACTGTTCATCCTTAGCCCATCCATCAGGTTTGTACCTGATGACTGGAGAACAATCACTGGTATCCCTCTATACAAGGTGGCCCTTCTATAGATGCAGGTGTTTATAGGCTCATCAACCTCACCAGCCTCACAAGCAAAACTATGGAATGTATCATGGCAGGATTCATTCATTCAGACATCGTCAGCGTCAGCGATCTAGACTTCCACATTGAGTCTGGCATTGTGAAGGGCATATCCTGCCACCTGAACCTAGTACACATCTTTGAAAAGGTTACAAAAGCCAAGGACAGTGGGCAGTCTGTTCATGTGGTTTATAATGACCTAGCCAAAGCTTTTAATACTATCCCCTAAACTGGCATTATTGAAAAGTAAATCAGATTTAATGGAAACCTCTACAGTATCCAGTGGATTGCAAAGTGGTTGTTTAACAGATAGCAAGTAGTGAAAGTTGTTGGTACCCTCTCTTAACGTAAAATTATAAACAGTGGAGTACCACAGGGATCAGTGTTGTGCTTTCACCTGTTTGGCATTTATTTCTCAGATATCTCAACCAATATCCCTGAAGTGTGGCAGACAAAGTTTGCTGATGAGTGCAAACTGGACATTATCTGCTCACCCACTGATAAATTACTCCTTGTACATACCTAGTTTAATGAAAAGTATATTAAGCTAAATGCAAACACATAAATACATATATAAATAATAAATAAAAGACAATGTAGCATAGCATTGAAGACTTACAGTAAGATGAAAGTGCTAAATCTTGTAACTTTGTGGAATAAAATTGGAGAAAAACTGCTGCTTGTGACATTGCTGGTAGTAATTTTTTTCTGAATTTGGAACTGGTTTCTGGGTTTCCTTCATTCAAAAAAAGTACTACTTTGTCTGGCTTTAAGGCTAGTTATGATGACTGGATGGGTAGACACAAATTTATACCAGGTTTATCATGGAAGTCCCTGCTTGATTTGAGTAGTGGGTACCATACCTCTTATAGCAAGAAATCTGGACAAAGCCATATATAAACGAGGGATAAAGGTCCAACATAGGGACAATTTTTAAACATTGCTCTTACAGAGTTATAAAGTTGGTAGAATAACAAATTTTGCATCAGTATGCATTTTCTGACTGGTATGAAGTCTGAAATTGAAATGTTTGTCATTATTTTCTAACTTCAGTCTTTAATGATTTGTCAGAAAAAAAAAACAATTTTATGAAAAATTGACCAAAAATATGAGGCAAAAATCTGGACATTCTGCAAAAATCTGTACATTTGAGAGGTATGGTGGGTACTATTAAGTATTCATAAAATATGATAATGAATTGTCTGTGTCTGCTTAAAGGTGCATATGGCTAGGCTTCTTATGGTCCCTGTCATTAATTGCCTAATATTTTTATCTGTTTCTAAGTTCATGTATTCCTGTGATTGACAGTGTTTACTCTGGATGAATTTGCCACCTCTCTTGTGATCTACTTATTGCAAGCAAGATTGTATAGCAAAGAATCTATGCCAATTCATATAAATTAGCTAGTGGTAGTTCAGAAATGCCACTATCCCTTTGCTGAGGCTTTTTTATCATTAATTTTCCTACCACCAAGACAGCTGATATATATATATTTTTTTGCTTGTCTGTCTTGGTTCAATTAGACTTCTTATGTTGTGGGACTGCTTTAGCCTTCTTTCAGTATTTTGATATCTCCCTCTGGCTGGTCATCTATTAAATACATTTGTCAAAGGCTGAAGCAATATCCAGGCCAGATGCTTCAGTATTTTATGGCAATCCAAATTAGTGTACAAGCTTGTTATCTATCAGGTTTTCATACCCTATTCTTCTTAGAGCAAGTGCCCCATACGCCAGTGCTTCAGACATTGCCAAACTAATAACCTTCCCTTTGGTTCCTTTATAAAAACAGAAATTAAGCAATAGTTTTGCATGTTATTTTTCAATTATTTATCTTTATGTCCTCTAATCCTCTTCATTAGGTCTGTATTATCTTTTTTCCTACTAATTATCAGAAAAAAATGTTTGCCACCTACAGCCTACCTAGACTTAGCCAAGGTTTTTGACACTATCTCCCACTCAGGCATAATTGACAAACTCACCCTGCTATCATTACATGGGTCACTAACTGGCTCACTGATGGAACCCATATAGTCAAAATAAGGGAACCCATCTCCAAGCAGACATGTAACCAGTGGTGTTCCACAGGGATCAGTCCTGGGAGCTCTAATGTTTGGAATCTATTTTGCCAAACTGCAAGCTAAAACTAAAGGTCTGTGGCTGACAAAGTTTGCTGATGACTGCAAACTGGGAGCGGTCATGGAATCTCCAAACAATGTCAGCATCCTACAAGATGGTCTTACACAAACAAAGGATTGGTGCCAAAGGCATGGTCTTAAACTCAATGCAAAAAAATGCATTACCATCCCTTTTGCTAAGAGTGATGTTCCTGCTAACTACCACATCAATAACAACACCCTAAGTGTGCACTCACTGGTGGAGACCTGGGCACACAGGTTGACAACAACCTTACCTTAGATCACCATGCCTCCACTGTGCTAAGAAGGATATTCTATACTGTTCATCTCTTAAGTAAGGGCATTGCTTCCAGGCACACAGGTTGACAGCAACCTTACCTTTGATCACCATGCCTCCACTGTGGTAAGAAGGATATTCTATACTGCTCATCTCTTAAGTAAGGGCATTGCTTCCAGAAAAAAAAAATTACCACCTCCCTGTACTCTTCCCTCATCAGGCCGTCAATGGTGTACAATGACCCTTTCAGTATGTACCTTTCCAAAAATCTGCAGCAATTGGAGAGACCACAAAGTCTCCTCACAAGGAAAATTCAGGGTGTTCAGAATCTGTCCTATGAGGATTGTCTGAAATCACTGTTACTTTTATTCTGTTTCATATAGACTACTCAGAGGTGATCTCTGCCGTGCATATAAGATTATCTTTGACCTTTCTTTATTTGAAATGCTGCATATCCATAAGTCAAATGGTACATGGGTCGCTCACTCTAATGGTCTTAACTTGGTATGTGACATTAATAGAACCTGTTGGAGGGACAGATTTGTCTCCCAGAGGTTACCACTCCTTTGGAAGAGACTCCCACTTCATGTCAAGCAGAGCATCTCATTGGCCCTCTTCAAAAGCAATCTGGACGATTTGGATGGGTAACCATAAATTCTCCACAGGGGGTTCCACCTATGTCCCTCTTGGACAGAGGTGATAGGTGCTGATTGTGGAAATAAGGGTAAAACTTGGCTAGGCTTGTAAAGACCCTAATGTTATTAGCCTAGTAACCTCCTATGATCCTATGAATCTCTCTTACCCCTGCATGGGCTCCCTACGTTGTCTCACTTGTTAGTTGCGTTAGTTATATTGGTTAGTGGTTATATCTAAACTTAGTCATATTGGTTTAATCCTCCTTTTTCTTTCTGCCATTTTTCAATCTCTTTTACCCATACATGGACTCCATATATTTTCTCACTTGTTGGTTGCACTGGTTCTCTAACAGTATCCAACTATAGTAAACACTTTATCTCCTGCTTGTTTATAAGCCACTCCTACTTAATACAACACCTGTGTCCTAGTGTATGTATCACTGAGTAACCCCTCCAATGTAAACTTCACTCCTGTGTGGTCAGTCAGTCAAGGAATGCATTTACTTCCACATCCCTAACGTGTCCAGCCTTACTCAGAAGTACATTCAGGATCCTGTTGTTGCTAGTGTAAACCTGTGTACATTGGTCAAGTCTTTCCACACCCACAGATTCCATCACTTATTTGTTTCAGCTGTGGATCTGGGATACTCCAGCTTATCTCTTGAAGGATTGATGGCTTCTTAATCATTAATTTTCCCATGCTACTCTTAAGTTATCTTTTCTGCCTCCCAGCCTCTTTTCCATAATTTCCCCTCAATATATCTGGTAGACACCATTAACCACAAATAGCTTTTTTGCTTATTAATTTATTAATGTATAGTTGGTCTGTAGTTGTGATTATGTCATTGTGCAATGAAAAATAGTCTGCCTAAAAGCATTTTCTAAGCATGCTAAAGAAAGAGTGGTAGTTTGTGAAGCCAATACCCCCATTAGGTGCATCTGTATCCTACTGCTGACTAGCCTCACTGCTGGAGATTCTTTTACTGTCAGGTTTTCTTCCTTTTAGTAGATGTCTGGCACCATGGTAATGTTCCTGACATTACCAAAGGGCTAAATCATTCAGACAGCATTGGTCAAGAATTTTAAGGTAACATATAATTCAAGTATAACATGGGTGTAAAATATGTTTCACACTCGAGTAAAAATCTAGTGTGCTTGGGTATATTGCTGCTTTATGTGTTTGCATTCATGTTTCAGATTATAGGGTGAAGATGGTAGTTCTGTGACACCAGATCATGTGTCCCAGTCTGTGATGCCTGGAAGTCACACAAAGAAATTAAAAAAAATAAGTAACTAACATGTCAGCGACATTCGCATTCGACATTTCCCTTAGTGTCACGTTCTTTCTTTTTTTTTTTTCTTTTTTTTTCGCTACTTGCCTTTCTTGCTCTATTTCTTCAAATGTATTTTCTTTCCTTGACAGTACTGCATTTGTTGTTTTTTTTTTTAAATATACTGGTCAAGTTTGCAGGTGACATTTTGATCTGTAGTGAGAGTAGGGAACAGGTGGAGGAGACCCTGGAGAGATTGAGATATGCTCTAGAGAGAAGAGGAATGAAGGTCAGCAGGACTAAGACAGAATATATGTGTGTGAATGACAGGTAGGATAGAGGAATGGTGAGGATGCAGGGAGTAGAGGTGGTGAAGGTGGATGAGTTTAAGTACTTGGGATCAACAGTTCAGAGTAATGGTGAGTGGGGAAGAGAGGTGAATAAGAGAGTACAGGCAGGATGGAGTGGGTGGAGAAGAGTGTCAGGAGTAATTTGTGACAGACGAGTACCTGTAAGAGTGAAAGGGAAGGTCTACAAGAGGGTAGTGAGACCAGCTATGTTATATGGGTTGGAGACAGTGGCACTGACAAAAAGGCAGGAGTCAGAGCTTGACGTGGCAGAGTTGAAGATGTTAAGATTTGCACTGGGTGTGACGAGGATGGACAGGATTAGGAATAAGTATATTAGAGGGTCAGCCCAGGTTGGAAGGTTTGGAGACAAAGCCAGAGAGGCAAGATTACGTTGGTTTGGACATGTGCTGAGGAGGGATGCAGAGTATATTGGGAAAAAGATGCTAAGGATGAAGCTGCCAGGTAACAGGAAAAGAGGAAGGCCTAAGATAAGGTTTATGAATGTGGTGAGAGAGGACATGCAGGTGGTTGGTGTGACACTTTAAGATGCAGAGGACAGGAAGAAATGGAAACAGTTGATCCACTGTGGTGACCCCTAACAGGAGCAGCTGAAAGAAGATGATTCTGGTCAAGTTTATTTTTGCTGCAGGAAATTATTTTTCATTTCTAGGAATGCAGCGAGAATGCACCACCCTTTTCAAACCCATGTTGCAATATAATTTCATTGTATTAACATTTACAGTAAATTTCCCTTAATCTGTTCCAAGCAAATCCCAGTCTTATAAGAAATAACACACACAGTATTTTCTGCTATTTTTAGCATAACTGCACAAATTAGCAAATGTCCTATGAATTTCATATTTACCATTCATCACTTAAAACTACCAGTTCAGATTCTGCATCATTTTTACCATGCATTTTTATTTCCCATTGCAAACCAAGGTTTCTCACTACTTCTGAAATGTTCTTTTGCTTCAGCCAATAAATAACTTCTGATTAACTCAATCTTTGACTGAGATGCTTTCGTGTCTTTCACAGCAATAACTTCAAATACATTCTTGAAAACTGCATTCTTTAGGAGCTCATTAAACAAGACACCAACATACTTCCACTTTATGTTCTTATTATAAAAATGAAAGATTGCCTGCATTTTTTCAACATCTTTATGTCTCACTGAGGTGTCATACATATGTTCTTGCTGATTATGTCCTTTTTGCTAGTCTCATTAGAGTTATTAACACTTCGCTCTTCTTGTTGTATCAATGTGTGGAAGATGAGTTCAACCAAGCACCCATTCCGGGAGTCGATTCAGACATTAAAGGCAAACATTTTACCTGCTGAGAAACTGACTCCTTCCCCATCCTAAAAAACATAATGAATTTTCTATTCTCTTCAGACCAGCTATTATACGACAACCTGCACATCACATTTCTAAGATCTCAGGGCAGACTGCATCACATTCTAACAGGGAAACACATGATGGATTAAATACTTAGGTGTAGATTCACCGCAGACTACTGGAGCTGATGAAGTGCTTCCTTACTTTCACTTTTATCTCAAATGTTTGTTTCAGTTCAATATGGATAAATTCTTTATTCTGTATTTCTGCTCTTCTATGAACCCAGGTCAAGCTGAAAGGGGTCAACAGATCACTCTATTCATCAGGTAAACAAATTGCAAATAACTAAATGGCTGTAGATTATATACAATGCATAGATGCTTTTTATGTCAGTTTTATAGGTCGTCTTGAAATGCTGCCCAAAACAATAACGATAATGTACGTCTCTATTTCATCCAAGGAACACAGAGAGACTAGTAACATAATTGCTTCTATGAGTGCATGATCATATGAAAAATAACCGTTGTTTTAGATTAATTCGTTTTGTAACACATTCCATGAAAAGAAAATCATAGAAACTACCATAGCTTCCTGAGCCAAAATAAGATTCATAATGAATTCAATAAAATAATTTATCTCAGAATGGTAAAAGCAATCATGGAAAATTATTTCTGGAATCATGCTCCATGAGTGTATTTTTAAAATTATAAATTATGTTGTAATTCAAGCATGTAAACCTTGTGCTACAGCATTCTTTATGTGACGGAATGAGATTTGCATTGATTTTTGCATGCTTTTGACATTAGACTTTTAAGCTTTAAACATCACGTTTCATCCACAGTGCTCATTGACCAGCTAAAAGACAGATGTTGACATTTACATGGCAACAGATAATGTTAAACATTCAGTTCACTTATTTCACAAATGGCACTCACCATGCAACAGAATGAATCCTCCTGTCATTCTGTATATGTTAACATGCTAATACAATACAGCAGCTGAGAGCAGAAATTAAATTTCAGTTATGAAAGCATGGACAGAATCCTAAGTAGGGTACTTTTTACCCAAGTTAAAAATATACATTTATTTACTTACTTACACAAGCAGACACACATATACATACATACACACACAAACACGCACACACACGCACACACACACACACACACACACACACACACACACACACACACACACACACACACACACACACACACACACACACACACACACACACAATCAAATGTACAGACCAGACTGTTCATTTTCTTTTCAAAATTCTGGTGGGTGTCCTTGCTGAAATAAACCAAACATTTCTTATAAAATACAAAGGCACCACCAAATGGTAAAAGCTCCTGTGGCTCCAAAAATAATGTACACAAGCAAGAGAGTAAAAACCATCCACAGGAACTAACACGGCAAGTGATCTTCACTAACTCAAAGTCACTACAAAGTATCCATATGATAGTACATAGAACACCACGAGACAAACAAAGTGTAAAACCATATAAATATATTGTAAGTTAGCGCTTTCACCACAATGGCTTCATCAGACTTGTAAAAACACGCAAATACTCAGGCATTTAAATAGTAAGAAAAATCAAGTCATTGGTTGGGCATGCTTCTGACATCACCTACTGCCAAATAATTAATGACCAATTACAGAGAGCAGCTTCGTCCGTAAAAAGAACGCCTTCAAAGTCAGCGCATATATAAAAAAAATATATATATATATATATATATATATATATATATATATATATATATATATATATATATATATATAGACATGATTAAAAATAAATAAATACGGATAAACTTCGTACTATGGTAATTGTTTTTTAAAAAATAAGAGAAAACATTAAAGGATTATTTAAACTTCTGTTAAAAACTACTTGTAAAGCATACAATATGACAAAACAAATCAACTACAAGATACCTAATGTGTGCTAACTGATGTCAAAATACATTTAACAAATAAGCTACCTTAAGAACAAATAAATATATTAATAAATCCTGTAAAGATCAAACCAGAGAAATATTTTTCAATAACATATAGCATAGGTAGTCTACAATAAATAATGTTATACATTGGACGACCTCTAATCATAAAACAATATGATTACTTACCCTAAATAAGATGATACCCTGTTCTAAGTAATTATATAATGTGGAACAAACTATTACATTACAATGATAGCACCAAAATACACTTCATTTTAAGACTGTTAATCTTTTATTCCAAAGAATAGGTTTTAAGGGGACTTTGTCATTCAAGCCTGGCTTTTTTATCAGCTCTACACCTGATAATCCATCTTAGTTTACATTCCTCTGTGTAATTTTCAATGTCACCCCCCCGTAAATTGGGAGTGATGACTTGTATAACAGAAAACTTAAAAGTGTCTGTTACACCTGTTTGTCTATTGTGTTTAGCAAGAGGATTGAACTCCGATCCTATGCATAAATGATAGACATGTTCCCTAATACGCTCGCGGAGCTTCCTATTTGTCTTGCCTATGTAAAATGCTTCACAAGAGTGGCATCTGGCAAGATAAACAACATGTTCACTTTGACAGTTAGTTGCTGTATGAAAGATAGACTCATGACCTGTTATAGGGTGTAAAAATATGTGCCTTATATCAATATATTCACACTGTTTACATTTATTACAGGGTTTAGTATTGCCATCCTCACTTCCATTGTTACTATTCTTCCTGCCTGATGGATAATGACACAGAATTTGTTTTAAGTTCTTCCTGTTCTTGAACAAGAACTGGGGTTCAGGTCCCACAATGACACCTATATTCTCATCCAAAAGAAATGTGTCCCAATGTCTCTCGACAATATCATTAATCCCATGGGTGTCAGAGGTGAAGAACATTGGGACTTTTAATTCACTAGTTTTTCTTTGTTGTACAAAATCACCCATAATAATACAATCAGAGAAATAAGGGACTGCTCTGGAAGTCCTCATTTGATTGACCTCCATGATAGCTCTGTTCACTTCTGAGGGACTATACTGCCTGTCTACAAACCTCTTCTTGAGGTCAGCCAATTCCTGTCAATATCCCTCCTCTGTGGAATTAAGTCTGGAGGCTCTCATAACCTGACCTCAGACTATGTTACTAAAGGCAAACTGAGGATGCATACTATTCCTGTGTAGCAGCGTGTTCCTGTAACAGGCCTTCCTATGGACAGAAGTATTCAATAGACCATTGCCAAGCCTCTTGATGTGAACATCCAAAAAGGAAATGCTGTGTCTAGAGGAACACGCAGTAAAACAAAGGAAATTGGTCAAACTATTAATGGTTGAAATAAGGTTTATTAGGCTAGCATCATCACCCTTCCAAATCAAAAAAAGGTCTTCAACAAAACGTTTATAAAATCCTACATACTGTTTAAAGCTATCTAGTGGAAACAGTAGTTCTTCTTCCCAGTTAGCCACAACTATGTTGGCGTAGCTGTTTGCACATGAAGTGCCCATAGCTAAGCCATCATTTTGGATACATACACTTTCATCAAAAAGAAAAATGTTATTGTACAAAACTGTTTCCAAGAAAAGTGTCAGGAGGTCTATCCCTTTGCTATCTAAATCAGAGTGTAGAGATAAATATCGGTGTGTTTTCATTACCCCTATATCATTCGGGATCACAGTGAACAAACTTTTACATCCAAGGTACCAAAATATAAGGTTCAACATCCCTCACTCTTTTCATATAAGTATAGAGGTCTAGTAGAAACTGTTTACTGTCCCTTAAAATAACCTTATTAGCATCCACTACTTGTCCCAAAAGGTGTTCCAAATATAAAGAGAAGGGTTTCGTCACCCAACCCCGTCCTGCCACTATGGGGCGCAGAGGTGGTGTGGATAGACACTTATGAACTTTAGGTAAACCTTGGATTATAGGTATCAATGGATTGTTCACCCTTAGAAACCTAAACAATTCCAAGGTAATGCTATAACTCTTCAATAAATCATCTAACGTGTCATAAATTCTATATACTTTATTAACTACTTCTACCATATCTATTCTGGTGTAATAGTTTCCCTCCTGTACCATAATTCTCATACTTTCTATATAGGCATTGCGGTCCATTACGACTATGGGCCCACCTTTATCTGCTGGTCTAATAATTATAGAAGACATTTATAGACATTTCTTATGACCTAGTGGGCTGTTTAAGTGGACTGGAGTCTGATAAGAAATCTTTAAATTTTGCCTTGATAGTGAAGGCAATGGAGACGTGTAATAATAATAATAGCAATAATTATAATTAGAGAATGATTTGTACTTTGATCTGCAGAGCTTTGAATAGAGATACTACTTGTAATATTTTTACTGTAGGTCAGATTCTATAAAGAATGCAGAATCAGGTGGAATGCTCTGAGTTCTGCTCAAGAATTTCAGCTAACCAAGAAATATGCAGATATTTCCCAGTCTACAGAGAATCCCTCAGCACAAAGCAAACATAACCAGTGACATCAGTGCAACCACAAGCAATCGAGTCAGAGTTGTATTTCAGGAAAACTCAGTCATGATGTGATTATATATATATATATATATATATATATATATATATATATATATATATATATATATTTATACATTACCAATGCACATATATGGAATTTATTCAAGCTCAATGGAACCTTACATAACAAACAGAAATGTTTAAAGGAAGACAAATGTGCATAAGTTATGTCTGAAAACAAATACAGATGTAATTTGTAGATGGACATATATAACTATATCAATCGCAAATTGCAGAATCCAATGTAATGCGCAAAATTCTAATAAGAAAATGGCAAAGAGCAATCATGGCCACATTGACATGGCTAACAGTAGATAACAATGAGTGCAGGACAAGTATGGGGCCACAAGTAACACACACACACACACACACACACACACACACACACACACACACACACACACACACACACACACACACACACACACATGGAAATAGGGTGCTAGAAAAGCAGGTATGGTGTGAGGGTGAAAAAGATGGACACACAAGAGTTATGATGGAATAGGAAAAATGGACACACAAGAGTTATTATGGAATAGGAAGGTCACGTGTACACAGGAGAGGCAGAAGGCTATGGCCATTTTTTGTTGTTGTTGGAGTAGGCTCCAATTTTTTTTTTTTGAAATAGAAGGAATTCAAAAGACAAGGAAAGTGGAAGAGGGCAAAAAAGCAGGTATAAACCTATAGCACATATCACAAGCCATGACAGACAAAGATTGAAAATACAAATAAAGGAGTGGTAGGGGAAACAAACAGCACACATGTAGACAGTGCAACATGGGTGAAGGAAAATTAACCAACAGGGTAGGGTAGGGATGCATACCAGTCATGGTGCAACTCAAAAATACATAGCTACCAATGCAAAACTCATTGCTGAGTTTTTCCAAACTCTTTGATAGTCATAGCAGAACGAGAATGACTGATGGTAGGTTTGTGTTGAACAACACTAAAAGAGGAGTGCCATCACTGAAATGCACAGTGCATATCAACTACCTTTATCCATTAGACTGTCAGCAGTGCAAAGGAAAGCCAGGCAACTGCAAGAATGAGCAAATGCAAGAGGAAACAAGCAGAAGGGAGAGTAGAACTTCCAACCCTTCAAGGGAAAGGCAAACAACCAAGCACAGTGGCAAACAGCAATACAGCAGAAAAGCCTTTGTCTGTGTAATAAACAAACAAGTATACACACCACAAACACAGGAGAAATCAGATCCATATGTCAAAGACTTATGCCATGCCAGAAGCAACACCAATGGGCTGTCAGAAATACAGTGTATATGGGTGACATGCGATGTCATAACCCACACCCATGACGTGGAATGTGGAGTAAATGGTGATACACGTATGGCTGATGAAAGTTAAGGAATGCAAGCCTATGCATGGACAGGAAGCATAAAAATCCCTGGGTAATGCATAACACACAAGTGCAACAATGATGGAATCAACTCAGCTGCCATCACCTTGCATGCATATGCCTTATATGAGTATGATATCCAGCATGGAGGCACCAGATCATATTGTACTAGTACACCTACATTACAAGATAAGCATACACATGTGCATATGCCTTGTATGTGTATGATATCCATCCTGGTGGGACCAGGTCATATTGTCATATTGTAGTACTACATCTATATAACAATGATGATATATTACAAGATAAGTGTACACAAGGGCATATATTGCAGTGATGATGCATTACAAGATAAGCATACACATGTGCATATGCCTTGTATGTGTATGATATCCAGCATGGTGGCACCAGGTCAGATTGTACTAGTACACCTATATTACAATAATGCTACATTACAAGATGATAAGCATACACATGTGCATATGCTTTGTATGTGTATGATAACCATCATGGTGGCACCAGGTCATATTTTACTAGTACTACACCTACATTACAATGATGATACATTATAAGATGATAAGTGTGCACATGTGCATATGCCTTGTATGTGTATGATACCATGCATGGCGGCACCAGGTCATATTGTATTAGTACACCTGTATTACAATGATGATACATTACAAGATGATAAGCATACACATGTGCATATGCCTTATATGATACACATCATGGTGGCTCCAGATCATATTGTACTAGTACACCTGCCAGCAAGAAAAGGTAGGCACAAAATAAAGTGGGATAACCCTTGTTAAAGAGACGCATGCCTATGTCCGCAACACAACATGGACTTTAAGTCCTTGTAAGGTATATTGAAGCAAATGGCCAATGACTGACACATGTCCATAGTGTACTGTAGATGGCTATAAACATGTCTGTGTACAGATGACACAAACAACACAGTAATGTGCAGCAGTTAAACAGTGAGTGTCATAGGTACCTAACAAAAAGTAGTTTTGGGTATCACATACTTATGTAACCTGCCATGTAGACATAATACAACAGGTGGCACAATCACTGTTGTTGATATAACCAGCATGGTACATGTGTAGGACTAATCAAAGGACAGTCCCGTGTATACAAGTATAACACAGAGAAATTGAATAAGTGCATGTAACCAGTCACAGATGACAAGGGTGGTTATGTGACAAGCATATTATGACCATGCAAGTATTCTTTCCTGTTAAAAGTACTTATGTACTACAAATGCAAACAGACATGTATGGCAGTCTGTGTTTTCCTGCCATAATATAAGCTTTTATCAAAAAGACCCGCTATTGACATATACAAAATATGGACAAAGAAGGACGTCATGAATGATGCTGAACACAGCATCAGCTTTGTATAGCCACTAACATACCAGTGATTGTCAATGCAGTATGTGAGGGGTGCATGTTCATAAATACCAGTCACAGTACTGTAAGACAACATGGCACAATATTACAAAAGTGGATCACAAAGCAATACTTCCTGAGGGGCCAACCTGATGGTGTTGAACATCATGAAAAATCTCTGTAGTGATCTCTCAAAGAGTTGTGCATGGCCCATGCCATGTACTAAAAGAAGTTTACCATCAGGTCCATCATCTGCATCTGGAAGACATCTGTCACCTCATCCTAGATTTGGTCCTGAAAATCATTTGCATCTTGCGGTGGCTGATATCTTCTACAGTGAGCAGCAGGGACTATAGCATGTGCAGGCCCCTGTCTGTTGTTGACATCATTGGCCTCACCATCATCATTATCCTTGTCCTTGGACTCCAACTCAGCTGGCAGTGGTCTGGCACATCAGCAGTGTTGGCATCTCATTGGTGAGCCAGCATGGGTTCCAATCTCTGTCAAAGTTCAATACAGGGGAAAAAATATACATACATGATAGGTATTAACCAAAAGTTTATGAATAAATAAAATGTTATATGAACTTATACAGTCTACATTTTTGAACTATTATGTATGTCATCTTTACTACAGTGTGGCCTTATCCACTTCTAACATTATATGTGATGTAAGGCATAAATCTAATCCATAGTAATATACAGAATTGTGTATAACATACACCATAGTCATATGCCAAACATGTCTGTAATAAAGTCTTACATGTTTGTTTGTGGATGTTAACTTTGCAGTGATTTGTTTCTTGTACCTGTAATAAAGTGAGTTGGTCATTGCTGGTGGACTGCTTCCGTGTTTTTGGATTTAATGTCTGTAATAAAACACAATCAGATGTGCACCAACATAATTATAAAGAGAGAGTATATGATATCTAATGAACAACATTAACATGTATGAGCCAGGACATTTGAAATGTTTGCTCATGTTATATTATAGTACAGTACTACACTGTAATGGTCAACTGATTTGGCCCATAAGGTTTATTTACACTTTGTATAACAAAAGACTGAAAGGGTTAATTATAACAACTTCACTGCCATGAATATGCAACATGCTAAAGGTAATAATATTCATATTTCCACAGGACCATTAGCCTAGTAACCTCCTATGATCCTATATTTGTCTAAACATGGGCTAAACCCTCGGCTAGGCTTATAAGGGCCTCAGGGTCAATAGCCTAGTAACCTCCTATGATCCTATGGATTCACTTCAGAAGCTCGAAATACTGAAATCTCGATTTTCAGTGTCTCGAGCCCAAGAAGTGGAATCCACAAAACAACGAAAACTAAAAATTGCGAAATTCAAAACCTCGAATACCGGAAGTTTTGAATTTCACGGTTTTACTACACACACACACACACACACACACACACACACACACACACACACACACACACACACACACACACACACACACCATCCACCATCCACCACACACACACACACACACACACACAATCACTCTACTACATGCAAGCCCCCCTCACCCCCCATGTGGGGGGCTGCGCCCCCTACACCCCCTACTTAAATATTCTCACTCCGAGGTTGCACTACATACAAACACACACAAAACACCACCACACAAGCTACTTTCTCTTTGCACACACACATCACAGCAACAAAACACACTGACACACACCATAGCCCCTACCCAAACCCCTTAACGCACACACGCACACACACGCACACACACACACACACACACACACACACACACACACACACACACACACACATGTACACACACACACACACACGCACACACACACACACACACACACACACACACACACACACACACACACACACACACTTACTAGAATACATAACCATAGCAGAACTTTAGAAGCGTGAAATTCAAAAATCTCCGGTATTTGAGGTTTTGAATTTCGTGCTTCTAAACTTTCGCTGTTATGTGGATTCTGCTTCTTGGGCTCAAAATACTGAAATTTGAGAGTTCAGTATTTCATGCTTCTGAACGGAACCCGATCCTATAACCTCCTATGATCCTATACTGATGATATAAATAGTAGGGCATGTAGAGGCCAGTGTGCTCATCGTGAAATATCATTATTTTACTCTGGTACATAACATGTCATGTAGTACTCAATTTATCACACATGCTTCTGCTTTTACTAACATATTAGCCTTCAGTATGCACACAAAACACACATGAGCACAGCACATGACATTTATAGTGACATATCAGCCTTCGGTATGCACATAAAACACACATGTGCACAGTGCACTGACATTTATAGCAATACTTCTCAAACCAAATATACTATGCTACTGTGACATTCAGCGTTGATGTGGGTCTTCATTCCATAAGACTTGGTTCAATGTACATTAACCCTGATAGCAGACCTTTGGGAACATAGCTCCTGATATAAGCAGACCTTTGGGAACATAGCCCCTGATATAAGCATGTCACCAGCTATACCTTACATCAATGTCAATCACTGACTCTAAAAGCCATTCCTTACTCAATCTATGCCTCACACATTTATATTGAGGTGTCAGTATGACATGTACTGTTCTACTGTAATATATCCTTATGTGCAAATAACATAGCATGTTGACATCCTATGATTATGCAAATGAAACATGGTTAATGGGTGACACCACAACATCATATTACTGGAATTGAATTTGAATATTTAAACAACTGTACAATCACTAGCAGAGCAGCAGAATGTAAGAGCTGCAAATTATGTATTATGACACACATACATAACTGTCCCTCAACAAATGTATCACTGTTGCAGCCTATATTTGCATTATGCTTATATATGGACCAGCACAGTTAAAATGTGAAGATGATCAATATTTTAGCTTGCAAACGTAAGACATAGAATTAAAGTATGACTGTCTTGTAGCACAATGTCAGGAAATTATATTTAATGATGCGTTTAACAAGCCTTCAGAGTGTAGTTACATGCCACTGAAAGAAAAATGAAACTCAGTAAAGGTCTATCAGACAACAGCATTAAGAATGTTGAGACAGCAGACACCCATTCAATAACAGAATAGGTAAATTATACACAAGATATGAGTAAGTATGAACCACTCCCTCACCTATAAGTTTGCCATAACCTGCTGTGCAATCAGTCATAAAAGTACCAGGAACTTAAGTATACAAGTCAAAATCAATCTGACAGTTGCACACAGATGTCTTTCATTTAGGTTATGCCAATAAGTAATGCCTTCTGATAATTTCTAAGGCAGCAATCCACTTAAAAGTGTGTACACATTAACTATTCACAATAAATCAATGAATATTACACTTACCTTGCAGATGCATTAGGGAAATTTGACATCAAAATTCGCATGCCTGAATGTCATAAGGCTACACATTTAAACCTAAATACTATAGTATATTAATAATATTTATGGAGAATTAAAAGTGCAAAGTGATAACACATAAATTTCTCCTGCTGCTGCTCCTCAAGCCTATGCATGCGCTTTATGCACACCACATGATTTCATGTGCAGACTTCAATAGCCTCAAAAAGGAAAAAAATATGTATTTCAACAACAGAAGGGCATTCAGTGTATAATGACTGCAATGTATAACAGCAGAACAATGAAAAATATGGTGAGTATTATATACTAGCTAGCACTGACATACAATATAACATCACATTTTGCATTTTCTGTCATTGATATGTTGGTTTCACTACTGCACACACATGAGGTTTACTGTAGACAAGTAGGTGAAAACTAGACTCACATTTACAACTGTCAACTGTTTACACTACAACACAAAGCCTATCTGCCCATCTAATTGATCTTGGCTAAGATTACATAAATTGATGGAAGTCAAACTATTTAGATCTATGAATATGCAGGGAAGTATTACACATACAGACATGTGTCTAAGATGAGGGCAAAATCTGAGGGTAATGCTACTCAATGCTAGAAGTCTAAACCTCAAAATGCACTCACTCAAGGCATTCCTTAAAATGGAGAACATTGACATCTGTGCAGTGACAGAGACCTGGTTCAAAGCTCCGGAGAGCACCACTGCATTACCAGGCTTCAATTCATGCCACACCTTTCGGCCACCTAACCCAGAAAGAAGCACTAAAGGCGGAGGCGTGTCCATATTCATTAAGGATATCCACACCTCCAGGCTAATTGCACAGCATAATGCATCCGAGATTATCCAAGTGCAACTAACTCTGGGCAAGACCGCAATCCAAATTGTAGCTTGCTACAAACCCCCCACCATGCCCCAGGATTCACACTCCTCATTTCTTGATACACTGGAAAGTATTAGGGTACAACCCAACACC
Organism: Protopterus annectens; assembly: GCF_019279795.1. Lineage (NCBI taxonomy): Eukaryota > Metazoa > Chordata > Ceratodontiformes > Protopteridae > Protopterus > Protopterus annectens. The sequence goes on along the minus strand of NC_056726.1, from coordinate 1,673,466,371 downwards.
CTAATAATGGGCGATTTCAACTACCCCACCATTAACTGGGAAAACTACTCATGTACCAACTCTTTTGCTCAACGTTTTCTAGAATTCATAAATTCCAACGCCTTGGATCAACTTATTCACACCCCCACCAGGGGCAGCAATATCCTAGACCTGGTCATTACCAACATGGGAAACCGGTGTTCCACACCAGAGGTCAATTCCTCATTGGTCAGATGCGATCACAAGCTTATCAGCCTAGACATCCACATCCCACCCCCAGCCCCAATTAGAGAAACCATCGTAAAAAACTTCTCAAAAGCCAACCACACTTCTTAAGACAGAAGTGGCAAACTTCATGACACCCATGCAGATGGACAATAGAGGTATGACTGCCGAATCCTACACAAATGCACTTTATAAGCACTTACATGAGTGCATGGATCATGCTATCCTCAATAGAACCAAGATGTTATCCTCCAAAAAAAGGAAGCCAATCTGGTGGTCCTCTGCCATAAACAAACTCTACAACAGAAGAAAGAAACTGTTGCAAAAAAGAGTAAAATCCCATGACTGGAGGAACTCCCTGGTCAACCTCAGTAAGAAGCTGAAATCCCTCATAAAATCCTCCAAAGCTAGTTACGAAAACAAAATTGCCACTGACTCTAAAGACAACCACAAAGCATTCTATAGCTATGTCAAGAATCTAAATGGGAACACTCAGATCTGCTCTGAGTTACAGCATAATGGCACTAAATATACAGAACCAACTGATATTGCCAACATCCTAACAGATAGGTTCAGTGCTAACTTTACCCCCCTCTCACCCCCTAGAGGGCCCATCTCTATACTGGAAGAATGCAAAGTTCCTATAATCACGGCTGCACAGGTAAAAAACACACTCTCCAAAGCCAAGAACACAGCATCCATGGGACCTGACAATATCCCAGGCTGCATTCTACATGAACTACATAATGAACTGGCACCCTACCTAAGCACCATGTTCAATCATAGCCTCACCTCAGGCTTTGTACCCACTGAATGGTGCACTGCGACAGTTATCCCACTCCACAAAGGGGGAGCCACGACGGACCCCGGGAACTACCGCCCCATTAGCCTGATGAGCCTGGTCTGCAAGGCCATGGAACATATCATCATGGAACTCATAAACAAAGACATTGGTAATCTCCAAACTCTGGACCCTACTCAGGTTGGATTTGTAAAAGGTAGATCATGTCTCCTAAACCTGATTGACTTCTTTGAAGCAGTCACCAAAGCCATAGATGAGGGTAAAATGGTTCACACAGCTTATCTAGATCTCGCCAAGGCTTTCGACACCATCCCCCACTCTGGAATTATAGATAAGCTCACTAAACTAGGTATAAATCCCTATGTCACAAATGGGTTGCCAACTGGCTCACGGACAGAACCCACACTGTGAAAGTAGCGGATTCCAAATCCGACATCAGACCAGTGACAAGTGGAGTACCACAGGGTTCAGTCCTGGGTCCTCTCCTGTTTGGTATCTACTTCTCTGAAGTGCAGGCCAACACAGAAGGTCTTTGGCTAACAAAGTTTGCAGATGACTGCAAACTAGGAGCCATAATCGAAACTCCTAACGATGTGGACAAACTACAAAAGGGCCTCACTGAGACAGATACCTGGTGTCAAAGCCATGGCCTGAAGCTCAATGCCAAAAAGTGTATTGTCATCCCCTTTGGTAAAAACTCTGTACCCATGAACTACCACATAGCTGGTAGTCTACTTAATGCCGAAAATGTGATAAGAGACCTTGGGACACAGGTGGACAGTAGTCTCTCCTTTGATAATCACATCGCCCACAGTGGTCAGGAAATCCTTCTACGTGGCTCATCTCATCACAAAAGGATTCTCATCCAGAAAAAAAGAGGTCATTGTTCCCCTCTACTCATCACTCATTAGACCCATTATAGAGTACAACGCCCCTTTTGATATGTACCTCACAAGACATCTACAACAACTGGAAAGACCACAGAAATACCTCACAAAGATGATTACTGGCCTCAAACAGATGCCCTATGCAGACCGTCTCAAAAAGCTACAGCTTTACTCCATTGCATATCGCCTACTCAGGGGCGATCTCTGCCTAACATACAAAGCTATGTCAAATAGCCTAGTACCTACCTATGAACCTATGAACCTATGACATTGTGTAAGCATGCAGGTAAACTAACCTTGTGAACAAAGACCTATAAATGAACACAGTTATTGTATGCTGAATTTATTCAGTTGTAATGTCATAATCAATACAATTGTATACACATTCAGATGATGTACGATATCTCCACCTTCTGTTTGTCTGTACATATGCAGGAATACAATGCAATACATACATATGTATAGATATGCATATACATGCATATTGATAAACAGGCATATAAGCGTAGATGTAAATGTGTTTGTCTGTTTTGCATGGAAATGTACATACATATACTAGCCACATTTGGAGTCATGTGTGTATATTACAGGACAATTAAAAGAAAAGTATAAGTGCTACCATGTGTCCTACATAAGTTGCTATACACATTTAATATCACATTGTACATAAGATATCCAAAATGCATTGTGTGCCATTGTTACACGTATAACTGAGTGGAACAGAAGCACCACTGTTCATAACACATATCAAAGTCAGGCATGCCTATGTAATAATATTCAATGTGGCCAATGACATATCTAATGTCTGTGGTGAGATTCGAACAACAAAACTATACAGTTGTGACTGTATGCTATCACATTGCTCACAGCAATAGCCCACAGATTTCCAGATGGCATAGTTTGCAAGAACACAATTGCATGAACTTGAAACACATACATAGCCATTAAAGAAATTACTGCTCAACTGTGTGATTTAATCCTGCACATGTAATTTAGGTACGAGGGTAGTCCATGAAAAGGAGGACTGGATTATAACTGAATGTTGCATAATTTAAACTGTTATTACCCAGCATTTGCACGTACATCATTATTAACAGAAGTATGATGTTTCTAGAAACTTTGTGAATAACGGACCTATGTGTAGTCAATCTCAACCTAAGTAGTATAGGCTTCAATGTCCCACAGCCATGTTAGACGTGTAAATTATCTAATGTATAATTTACCGACCAAGAACAGATCTTCATTATGTGTTGTTCAATAGAAAATGCATAACTGCCAATATATCATCAAAAACAGGTTACATTGAGACTCAAAACCACATAAAGGGAAACCCAATTTATATAATTTTTTTTTGCTTAACAATGCGAGCTAATGGGTGTCATACTTCATTTAAAGATCATGCTGAAAGGTATACAATGGCCTGTTTGTTTGGTATTGTAGGTTTATGGCACTACTACTCACAGGATGGCAGGGAATGGTTACGTCATTCTGGGTTCCATCTCTAATAATGCTGGATTAGCGTAGGTGAATAATTATAAATTAGTGATGTAACTGCCAAACTGTTAAATTAACAGTTTGGCTGAAAACTATATCATTAGTTTTATGCCAAACTGTTAATTAAACAGTATGCAATTACATCCCTAATTTACAATGATTTACCTACACTAATCAAGGATTATTAGTGCTGGATCCTATTTATATTAATGCCGTAAACATGGCTTACTGCATTTAATCTTCCACGTTTGGAAGCAATATTTAAAACCATATTTTTTTAAAGGCTTCAAAACACTTTTCGCATAAAAAAAGTGCTCACAAGCATAAAGAGATGCATGCAAACACTTTTTAGTTTGAAAAGAAAAGCATGTTTTGCACTTTTAAACATGTTCTTTAATGTTGTAAAAGTGTATCGGATAGCAATGGAATATGCATTTATCGACCTTATAAAACTATCATGTTTCAGCACACTGATTTTGACTGTCAAAGTTTGCAAAAAAATAGAATGTATTTTTAAAAAATAAATAGCCATTAAAGGTATAAGTGCACAATTCAGTCCTAGATGTCTCCACATACAGTATAAAGATTATAAATCCACACTTCTTGTACTAGCATTGTGTTTACAAGTCTCATACATATTTCAGCAACGATGACCTGCTTTGGTCTTGCTCTCAATAAACTGATGAAAGCAGACAAGGGGTATAACAGAATGTTGTGAATTTTATATTTTAGAACATATTAATGTATGAATAACTCAGCAGTCACACATACAGAAGTATATGTAAGATCTTTCTAGAAGTTTTGCAGCTAATGGTGAAATGTGTAGTCATGTGAAGCTGTAGTGCTATAGAAGTCCTTGTACCATGGCCATGTTAGATTTTTAAAAACATCGGAACTGTATAAGTTACCAAACAAACATAGGCCTTCCATATGTGATGTGCAATATTACATGAATCACAGCCAATATTATTACAAAAGCAGGCTACGCTAGGATTTAAATGCACACATAGGAGAACAACGGCCATTTTGCCATTATTGTTAACCAACTGAGCTAAGGAACATCATCACTGATGTGATGTTGTAATAGTAGATATTATGGAACAGCAGTAATTGTTATACATGTGAAGTCTGTGTTAATATACAGTCATAACAGTCCAATGCTGGCCCATGATAAGTGCAGACACCTCAGAATACATCTACATGCAAATTTTACCTTTAATTGCTAGTAATAAATTTCCTCCATGTAAATTGCTATCACTATAGATACCTATAGACTACACTTGAAACACAGACTTACATAAACAGATGTGCTTACTACATACATACTATATGGTAAGGTATAGATTGTGACTTATTGTAGGCATATACTGGCTGGTATTGGACATTTGTGACCCTCTAGTGAAGATCTTCTGTGTCCCTCTGATATGTCATCATAGCAGTGGAGGGCCTGCACTCCATATATGGAGTTCCATATATCAATCATCACAAAGCTTCTGGGGCATGCTCACATACTCTACTTTTGTTCAGCATAGACTGTGAGCATCTGGGTGGTCTCCTCCTCTGTCCAGTTTGGTGCCCAGACCTCCCAAAGCATCTTCTTGGTTGACATCCTCACAATTGCAGTTAAAAGTTGTTGAGAAGCACCTTTCAAAAAATCTGAGGTTCCACTCAGTTTGCTGGTAGCAATGGCTTGATAAGAGAATAAATCTCTATTACATTTTAAAGTTGGCACAGATTGGATATCAGTAGATTATTGCATGGCATTAGGCACGTGTTACAGATATTCCCATTCATTGATACCTGTTGGGCAGTTGCAGTAAGCAATGTAAGCCTATGCCAATTTATTGCTTAATGCATCATGTCCTGAAAACTAATGAAAATGTCCTCTAATGTGAATTCCAAAGAGGTGAATACTAATGAAACTCATTAATTAGGTATGGCACAAAAGGTACTTGAAAGCTGTGCGTGTGCTCAGCTAACCTCACTCTGAGGTATAGCTGAATTAGAGCTAGCTTGCAAAATGTAAATTGTCACCTACTGGCTTTGCTGTGGTGAAATGCAGTGTTGTTCTCACAGACCTATGTTCGCATGTACTGTATATATTGTTTGAAATTCTCTGCATAATTAACTGTCTGTTACATATAGACAGGGGAGGTAAAATTAAACAATCAGCATACAAATGTCCACAAGTGACAAGGAAATGTCCCCATATGCAGTTGTATGGATAAAGAGAAACCAGCCTCAGTGAGCTACAGTTACAGAAGGAATTAAAATATATCCATAGTTATTGCAGATTAACCTGTAACGTTTGGGATATATTTACAGAAAGCAAAGACTTATGGGGATTTCCATAAGTTGTATGCTCAGTAACAGATTTGCGGATACTCTGTGTTCACTATTCATATACTAGTATTTCTGAATAGCATGAAACATGATCCTATCAGGTCTTCTGGAATTGGTATTCAACTGTAGCCTCCAAACAGGGCCTCATGCCTCATGAATGGAGAGCAGCAACAGTCAACCCTCAACACCAAGGTGGGCCATTTACAGACCCTGGAAAATGCAGTCTCACAAATCTTAGTAGTTTTATATGCAAAGCCGTGGAATGAATTATCATGGAAATGATTGATAGTGACACAGGAAACCTCCATACACTGGAGCCAAGCCAATTTGGTTACATCAAGGGCAGACCATGTCTACTCAACCTGGTGGAGTTCTTAAAAAGGTCATCATATCAATGGATGAGGGCAAAATGGCTTACACTTCTTACCTTGACCTGCCCAAGGCATTTGACACAATACCCCACTCAGGTATTGTTGATAAGCTGAAATAAATTGAAGTTAAATAACTTTAATGAATAAAAACAGAAAAATTAATCAAGCGCTTTCGCCTGGTTCCTACCAGGCTTTATCAAGATACTACTCAGTCAAAAGTAAAGCCATTTTATATCATTATACATACATCAGGTGATCACTTAATCGACCACTCCTGGTATTAATTATGATAATTAGTTAAAAGTTTGAACATTTTTTAAGATGTTTTTAAAGTATTTTTTAAAATGTTAAAATATTTGTACTCCCTGCAAGTCAATAATACTGAATAACACATTGTTTTAAAAACTGTCTAGATACCTTGTGTGTCAAAAAATCTTATAAAAATAAATACATATAAGTAGTTAATACAAACCACTAATAATTCATGCAGTGTGTTAAATAACAATTTTTTAAAAATGCAAATACTAAGAACAAATATTAAAAAATATATACAAATGTGCACTTAAAATATTCTAAATATAAATCCTTATAGTAAAAACATGTACTTCTGGTTGAAAGTTGATAACATAAAATAAAAATTCATCATTAACTAACTACCTGTTAATTGCCTGGCATTTTCAAAACAGTTTTTTGTTTACTCATAATTTCTCCCTGTTGAGCTTTAGTGCACTTGCTATACTGATGCTATCATTTAGACCTGGGGGTCTTGCTGCATTTAATTTCAATTGCCACAAAGGTTCTTTATGCTCTAGACGGGTCTCCCAGTCCCCTCCTCTGGGATCCTGGGTGACCTGGTCTAGGACAAGGAATTTTAAATGCATGTTGATACATTGCATTGAATGTTTGAAAAAAGCATTAGTATCTTTCTTCTTACTAATTTCGTATAAATGCTCATAGATCCTTTTTCTTAGTGGCCGCTCGGTCTTGCCAACATAAAAACTGTGACACTCCATGCAAACACCGAGATAAACCACTCCTTTTGATGCACAATTAAAATATTTTGTTGTACCAGTCTTAAAGTTCCTAGAGGGAATGTGTAAACTATTACTATTGTATATATGTACACACTGGTTGCATGCGCCACATTTGTGGGTGCCTACCTTGTTAGAAAAATGTGAATGTCTTTTTCTGTTATTTTTATTCTCAAATAGGCCCTTTAGGTTAATATCTCTCTTTCTTGTGAATCCAGGCTTGGTGGGTACAATTTTGTTAATGTCCTCCTGTAATGTCAAAACTGGCCAATATGCCAAAATAGTCTTTTCCACCTGTTGGGAGTCCCTAGTGTATGTGTACACAAAGTTGTTATGTGACGATTGTCGGTCAGCCTCTTGAGTGTGCTCTAAAATCTTGCCTTTCCCAAGTAATGGTGGATAGTTAGATTTCCTGTTGTCGAGAACCTCTTTAGCTAAATTATCCACAAGATGGACTGGATAGCCTCTCTCAAGAAAGAGTTTTTTAAAAAGTCAACGTCTTTAAGAAATAAATCTTGAGTACTTGACATCCTGGATGCATGAATGAGTTGAATGAAAATGTTCAAACTTTTAACTAATTATCATAATTAATACCAGGAGTGGTCGATTAAGTGATCACCTGATGTATGTATAATGATATAAAATGGCTTTACTTTTGACTGAGTAGTATCTTGATAAAGCCTGGTAGGAACCAGGCGAAAGAGCTTGATTAATTTTTCTGTTTTTATTCATTAAAGTTATTTAATTTCAATTTATTTCTGGTTGTATCACATCTGTGATTCCTGGACTGAGTGTTTCTACCCGTGGAGCTGCTTTTTACTTGGTTTTTGTACTCGTTTTTACGTTTATTATTGATAAGCTCAAGAAGTTAAGTATAACTCTTTATGTCACTCAGTAGATTGCCAGATTATTTACAGACAGAACCCAGAAAGTTAGAACTGGGGAGTCCACCTCCACAAAGAGGTCTGCCACAGGCAGAGTCCCCCAGGGATCAGTTCTGGAATCAGATCTGGGACTACTCCTCTTTGACATTTACTTTCTCTAAAATCAAGGCCTAGGTCAATAGCCCCTGGCTGACTAAATCTGCAGATAATTGCAAATTAAGAGCAGTCATAGAATCCCCCACTGACACAAATGTTCTTCAGGAAGGGATGACACAGATAAATATCTGGTATCAGAGCCAAGGACTAAAACAAATCCCAAGAAATATATAGTAATATCCTTCAGGAAGTCATCCTCCCCTGATAACTATCATATTGACAGCACACACCTAAGAGATGACCCAGTAGACAGGGACTTGGAGACACACATAAATAATACTCTAGCATTTGACCATCGTGTGTCTACAATAGTGTGGAAATTATTCTATGCTGTGCAACTTGTAAACAAAGGCATGGGACCTAGGTGCAAGGAAGTCAATGTTCCACTGTATTCAGCATTCATCAGATCTATCATTGAGTACAATTACCTTTTTGGTATGTGCCTAACCAGGCGTATCCAACAACTACAATGTCCACAGAGGTTTCTCACTAAAAGAATACAAGGCATAAGTAACACATCCTATGCAGACTATCTCAAGGCCTTATCCTTGTATTCTATCTCCTACAGTCTGGGAGATCTATACCTGGCATAAAAGGCATTCTCAGACCATGCAATGGTGGACATCCTACATATCCGCAAAACAAAAAGTACCAGAATTACCCATTCTAAAGACATAAACCTTGCCTGTAATATAAATAAGACCTGCTGAAGAGACAGATATGTATCCCAGAGACTATCCCTTCTCTGAAACAGGCTCCCTAGCCATGAAAAACAGAGTTTCTCCCTAACCCAGTTCAAGTGTAACTTGGAAAATTGGATGGGGAACAGGAAGTTTATCCTTGCTTTGGTACCTATGTCTCTCATGGACACATGCAGCCTGTAAATGGTTCACCTCCCTGGCACCTGTTTGAAAATATTTAATCTCCCAAGCCCCTACTTACACTTATCAAGGTCACCAGAACTTGTCAGAGATTTAGAATAGATGGCTAGGCTTTTTAAAAAGGCCCTCATGCTTATTACCACACAGTAACTATTTGTGATGTATTTTTCCTGGTATGTATTGTAGTTCATCCCCAGATATGTCCAGACATCTGAATCATGGTTTTAGCATGCCAGACATATGCTCAATGTTATTTCATTTCAAAGTGTGTGTTCTGTTGTATACCTCCCTGGCAGATGGTGATGGGTGTCTTTATGATGTCATTAGCCACGGCTTTAATGGATAACCATAATCACTTACCTCTAGGAAGGAGAAAAATTATATTTAATCCTCATGCTTAATGTTGACAGGTCTAGATTCCTCTTAGAACATAGCTGTGGTCCTGTGCTTTCTGAGTAGTAATCCTTCAGGAATTTCATCATGTGGAATAGCTACCCTCAAACCTCTTTCCTTCCATATTGCAGCATCATGCACACTACTAGGGTGTGTCGTCATCATATTAGTAACAAGGCCATTTGCTGAGCATACCAGCAGACAACTGAATGATGATCATGCCATTCATTTGATATGCCATATAGCATCAGGTAAAGCTGGAGTTTTAATTGAGAGATGGGTGCAGTCTATTACACTAAAGACAAAGGGGAGCTGGCTATGGCTATGGCTGTGGCATAGACATGTTGCATGGCAGTTCTGCTCTCCATAAGTGGTGTTTGAAAGAGGATACATTCATCATACCTGGTGCATATTAATGCCAGGAAGCATAAGAAGATGCATCTGACAGCTATCTGGGACATTCCTATGATGCCTCTCATATGCTATTGAAATGTCCCAGATGCCAGTATACCTACAATCAGACACGCTTTTGTTTCTATCCATATTTGGTTACCCCACACACTACAAGCACACATGCGACACAAAAACATCTTTTCCAAACTTAAGCTACAGAATTCACAGATCATGGCTTAAAACAGGTCTTCAGGAGCCCATCTACCCAGTTACCAAATAGTAAATAAATAAATTACTCCAACAATGTTAAGTTCTCAGAACCACTGGAAACAGTGGATGCAGTCCATTAGCAGACTGTAGTCATAAAATTAAATTCCAAATATCACTGTACACAATTTTCTTTGATTCCTTGAAAGGGAGATACACTGAATTGCAAAATGCCAAAAATAAAACATCAAAAGCATTTAACTGAAACATGACCAAACCCGCAACGTGTAAGGTCGCCCGGGCAGTATGTCTTAAGCGAATATAAAGAAGGGGGCCCAAACCAGCAAATGAAATTTGCCCCAATGGGAGGGTCCCCAACCCGCGGCGTCCCCCCCAACCCAAAAGGCTTTTTCAAGGTTTGCCATAAAAAACCCCACCAAGGGCCCTGAAATGGGAAAAAGTTTTGAACTTGGGCCCGGTCCCACCCGGGCAAAAAACCCACAAGTTAAAACCCCCCAAAGGAAAAAAGGATAGCAAATGGTTCCTGTGACTGTGTGGCAGAAAGGTGTACCCCACATTTTAGGCGCTAAAACCACATAGGCTGCACAGGGCATGGTCCCCATTCCCTTCCCCCTTTTTGTTGGAAAAGCCCCAAAATTGTTCCCAAAACCGGGGAAAATGATTTTAAAAGCCCTAATAACCCAATGTCAAAAAATATAGGGAAAAAATCGGGCCTAAAAAAAAAAACACCAAACAGGGTGCAAGGCAAAAAGGAAGGGTTGGCATCACTTGTGGGGTAGTGTTGCCGGATTTTTCCAAAAAACCCACGGGCCAAAAAAAAGGGGGAACCGGAATTTAACAGGGGAAAAAACCCCCGGGAGGTGTGAAAAAAAAAGGAAAACCAAGGATCCTTTTAAAAAGGGCAAAATGTAATAACTTTGTACCACCCCCAATAGCGTGGAAATGATCGCATGAAATTGGCTAAGCGTAATTAGAACAAAACCCGGGCAGAAAGTTACACAATCCCCCTTTAGCATTAAACCCTGTTTATTGAAAAATAAAGTTGCAGTAACCCTCCCTTAAACCTAAAAGGGAAGGTTTTGGCCTTGGCTGCCCCCCGAAAGTTTAAATTTTAACAACCCCCTTCCCAGAAGCAAAGGGCGTATTTGGGAAAGGGAACTACTTTTGGGGTATCCGAAACCAGGGCCTTGAAGGGCAAAATTACAAGGGAAAACTTTTAAAGACCAGGTTCCCTTGAAAGGCTTGAAAACTATGGGAAAAACATTCCTAAAAAGGCTTTCCTCGGGGCCACCCCAAGAAAATGGGCCCATAATGTGGAAATCCCCTTGGATGAAACCCACGCCAAGGAAAGGGGGAAAAAGCTTGGGATTTTTTAAAAAATATATAAAACAAATTGTTCCTGTTAGAAGCAAAATTATTTTTAAAATGTTTTGGTTTTCCCTTTAAAATACTAAAAGCTTGTGAACCTAAAGCTTCCTGTGTTAATTGCCCCGGGCATTTAAAAAACCCTTATGCTTTACATTTTATTTTAAAAAAAAAATTTGACATTTTTTCCCCCCCTTCCCGGGAATTTCCCTTTGGGTAAGCTGCAAGGGTAAAAAGAGGAAAAAGGGGTTAAGAAATGAAGAATTGCCAACATGGGTTCCTTAAAAGGAAAAACCCCGGGCCCTGAATTGGGTGTTAAAAGGCTTTTTATTCTTTTGGGCTAAAAGAAAAACCCTGGACCCCAAGAAAAAAGCGGCCAAGTATAAATGGGAGGCCAGGAAAGGGGGGAAAGTTTGCCTTTTTTTTCCTGTTTAGATCGGGGAAAACCAATTTTACATAGTGTTTTTGTTAAACATTTTAAAAGCGGTAAAACCAATCCGTGTTTTTCCCATTTGGAAAAGTCGGACACGGGCTTTTTTAAAACTTTTTTCATTGTGGCCTTTCAGGGAAATTCGGGAAGGTAACCAGGGGTGGAAAAATCGCGAGGGGGGTTTCCTAACAGGTTCTTTGGGGAAAAGCCCTGGGAAATTTTTGGTTTAAAGACGTAATTTCCGCCTTTAAAAGGGGAAAAGGGATCCCAGAAGAAAATGCTTTTAAAAAAGGGGGGCCGGGTAAGGAGATTTTTGCCAAAATGGGGAATAAATATGTTTTTCTTTTGGTATAACAAAAATAAAATTATTTAAACTTTTGGAAACATTAAAAGGAAACCAGAGCGGGGAAAAAACCAGCTTGTCCCATTTTGGGGAAAAGGGAAAGTCCCTGTTTGGGAGAGGGTCCGAAAAAAACTGAAAAAGGGGAAATTTGTCCTAAAAATAACCCCTTTAGGAAACAAACATATTTCCAAAAATTTTAATTTTTTTTGAAAATTAAAAATTATTTTGGGTATTTAAACAAAAATATTTAAAATAAACAGGAATAAAAATTTAAAATGTCCCAAAAATGTTCTAGGGTTTAATTTTTGCCCCCTTTAGGCTTTTTGGGAGTTTGCCCTGCAAAACAATTTTAAAAAAACAAATGTCCAATTCATTGGAAAACAACCTAAATTTTTAAAAATTTTGAAAAACAGCAATTTGGTATCCTAAACAAAAATAGGTATTGAAGTGAACCGAAGGGAAGAGACTAAAATGCAAAAGAATCACACGTGGCAAAAAGAAATAATCAGTATACCCGAGCCCTCCCTCCCCTCCGATACCAAAAATCCAGGATATGAAAAGGCTGTCCCACGTTATCCGTGAAAACAGAGGGTATCACAACAACCATTTGTAAGAGAAGCTATTGAAACTAGATCCCGAACACGTAAAACACCTAGGGACACCAACTAAGAAGAGAGTCAAAACAGAGTGAGGAAATCTGTTAATTAATTGACGTACCGAACCCTCAGGCAGGACAGGAAGGCCAGGACCCAACTCCCCTAGTGTATAGACCGTGGACACCGGAAGATATCTGGAAAGTTACAGAGGGAATACCCCATCCACAAAGTGATCATGAAAAGTTTATACAACATTTACAAGGTATGTGAATGAGTTACCACTTAAATGGGGAAGAAGTAGAGAAGGTGATTAGACAAATAATAGGTCCAGACTGGCACATGTTTTGTGTCGTCCGGAATGCACGTGACGGGCAACTTAAACCACTCCCACATAGTGACGCAGAAGTAGACATCACGTTGAAGGGTCTTATGGACCGAATTACCGATATTTGGAAACCTAGAGCAGATTGGACCTGTATTAATCAGTGCATACAACAAGATAATGAAACTGTAGATGCATACTATGGTAGATTATTGGAATGTCTCAATAACCATAGTGGCATGCCTATTCCTGCAAATCTGAAAAATGATTGTGCATATGAATAACAGTTGAATAATGCATTTTCGAAAGGTTGCATTGCCCCTATCGGTAGCTATATTACAAAGCATATGATAGAGCACCGAACGAGTAGGCTACAAGCCGTACTGGAGTATGCTATGCTTGCTGAAAGACATCTTAACAGTAAGAAGAAAAGGAAGACGCAGGTCTTCACAGCTGAAGACGGAGCAGAAGTCTTTGTAGTACAGTCAGGTAAAAAGGGTAAGAGAAAGTTTCAGACTGTAGATTGTAAGCAGGGATATATTACATCATTAATGACGCAACAGCATGAAAGTAAGCAATGCCCCATAGCTTACTACTCATCGCAGTTGGACCCAGTGACACGGTCATTGCCACATTGTGTACAGGCAGTTGTTGCAGCAGCCATGGCAGTACAGGCTTCGGCATCAATGGTATTATTCCACCCTCTCATTGTGAGAGTGCCTCATGCAGTTGCGATAATGTAGCTGCAAGAGGAAATAGCATCCCTGACCCATGCTAGACATCTTTCTTGTTTGACCATACTCCTGTGTCAACCTCATATGGTGATTGAACGTTGTACAACATTAAACCCATCAACGTCACGTCCGACACCTGTGTATGGCACACCACACAGTTGCCTCCAGGAAATGGAGCCAATAACTTTACCCAGACAGGATATTACTGATATACCCTTACATGATGCAGAGGTGACAGTTTATGTGTACGGATCATGTAGAAAGGGTCCTACAGGAAAGAATCAAGTAGGTTATGCAGTAGTTACTGATATTGAGATTGTAGAAGCCCAACCCCTGCAGCATAACTTGTCTGTTCAAGCAGCAGAATTGATAGCTTTAACACGTGCTTGCACTCTAGCGAAAAACAGATGTGTGGACATGTATACCGATAGTCAGTATGCTGTCTCTACAGTGCATGTTTATGCGCAGCAGTGGAAGAATAGGGGAATGATAACCTACACTGGTAAACCGATTAATCATGCGCAATTGATCTTGAATGTATTAGATTCCATTCAGTTACCTACTAAAGTAGCTAATTGTAAATGTGCAGCTCATACAAAGCAACAGGATAAGATTACGAAAGGTAATGCACGAGCTGATGCAGCTGCAAAACAAGCAGACTCACACTCAGAAACATACCTTTTGAATGAGGAATGACAATCCTCAGAGATTCTAGATTTAGAAATGTTAGAAACAATGCAAACATCAACTACGAAAGCAGAAAAGCAGACGTGGGTAAGACGAGGAGCAATCCTTGAAGATGGACTGTACATCTCCAAAGTGAGAAAGCCAACGTCTAATTTATTTAGATATGCGGCTTTGTTGAGCCATGGGCAGAGCCATGTCTCAACAGGGGGGATGGTATAGTTGGTTAACAGAATATTCCAAACATACGGAATTAGGAACCACATACAAACATTTTGTGCAGCGTGTCATATTTGCAGTAAACATCATGCACAGGGAGCATTCCAAGGGGGGGTTTCCCTACACCACCATATCCGTTCCATACTATTTGTATGGAGTTTATAGAGCTGAATAAATGTGAAGGGAAGAAATACTGTTTAGTGAGTATAGATATGTTTTCAAAATGGGTAGACGCATTTCCAACCAGGAATCCGGATGCAGCAACAGCGGCAAAGGCCCCAGTAAAATAAAGTATCCCTAGATCTGGCATACCGGAAAGAAGCTACAGTGACAATAGAACACATTTTGTGAACCAGACAATCCAGCAACCTGGGTGATTCTTTGGGATTTCCTTGAAGAATCATTGCACGTACCACCCACAGTCAGCATGACTGGTGGAGAGGTACAATGGGATTCCGAGAAATAAGTTGAGGAGGTTGATGAGTGACACCCAGATGAATTGGATGGCTGTCTACCTGTAGCATTGCTGAGCATGACAACAGTTCCAAATGTAAAGGGTTTGATCCCCTTTGAAGTAGTATTTGGAATGGCATATTATGTGCCACAGTGGAAAGCTGCATGCCTGCAGAGCTGGAGGTTGATGGCTCATTAGCCAGTTACATGAGAGGATTGTTAACCAATAACACTGTTTTGCAGTTAAACTCTTTTTCAGATAAAGAACAAACGAAGCCAGATGCTGAGCTGACTCCAGGATCCCAGGTGTAGCTGAATGTTATCCAAACAAGTAACCGGACGAGTCCAACGTGGGAAGGCCCGTACCAGGTACTGTTGGCAACGCCTACTGTAGTAAAGTTTGCGGAGAGTTCGTCCTGGGTTCACCTCACCCCTTGCAAACCGGTAAAGAATATCCAGTCTGATTTACATGTCGTAGCCGATATACCACAGAGACAGAATGACCAGGGGCAGAGTGTATAACAATACAAAGCAACCCCAAAGACAATGGTTTACTGTCCTACTGCTCATACACCTATTAACCATGTTTGTGGTGACTTTTCTTTTGCTGGGATCTTTCCTGCATATAACTACACAGATACAAATAATGAAACGTGATGAACTGGCCACAGATTGGCATACAAACCTCAACACATACGTAGCAATGAAGCGTGTGCATGTAGAGACTATGAACATTTCAGATTGCTGGGTTTGTACTGCCATACCTACAGCATATGGAGGACTTTTGATGTCTGCTGTCCCCTTGGGGATAAATTGAGACTTGTGAATATCTACCTTTTGATACAGGTTCTGTGAGATCACAGGACAAAGTGGCACTGTACTTACCTGTTACACAAAAAGGAATTGTTTGTTTTTATAAACATGATACAGTCCAAGTTGGTGGGAGTAATTGTAACATAACTGTGTCTTACAAATGTCATATAAAAGCCAAAGATCACAGTAGTAGTTGGAGCATGATTTATGATTCATACTTAAGCTTAATGAGAACAACGTGGAAAGATGTGCAGAAACATCCTGAATTGTATAAACAGTTGTCTGTTATAGACAGGAAAATGTTACATGCAGAGTTAACCCACATCAGTAGTAAAGTAGAATATTGTTATTTTGTTTGTGGGGAAAAAAGCATATCAATGGTTACCTGAGAATTGGTCCGGTAGTTGTTTTTTGGGTTATCTGGTTCCAGCCATAAGACATACTGCAGAATTGCCTCCGGGTACGATACGAAATGTAAGAGATATAGCTCGAAGAACTGGGAACTCAGTGGGAAAACCCACTAATCCAGTGGGTGAAATGGAAGCTGTTTGGAAAGATCATTCTTCTGAAGAGATAAAGGAAATTCACTCCTATGGACTTCAGTGACAGTGTTATATCCTGGGCTGGAATAATCCCAGCTTATGCAGCAGTGAAATCAATCAGGGAACTGAGGAAGTTGTCAAAACCTCGGAATGAGCAATGCGACTTTCGCTCTCGAACTTGTGACTGATGAACTGAATGCAATGAGAACTGTTGTGCTACTAAATGTAATGGCTCTTGACTGCACCCTGGTGGCGAGGTGGTCGTCGCTTATCAAAGAAGACTGATGTGGTATACCACATAATAAGCACGATATCAACGACCACCTAGAGGTAATACAGCAGGTATCAGCCCTGGCGGAACCAGGCCCAAACCCACTGCGAACTATTTCCAGAAACCATTTGGTGGATGGGGTTCACTCATAATGAATATCTTGATTGCCATTTGTGTTCATTTGCTCATATTGGGAGCATATGTCTGTTGGGGTACCTTGTATGAAAGTAGTTAGGGACTCTGTTGCATCTGTAACCGAGACTATGTATCAAGACCTGGAGTGGAATTTGTTAATACCAAATGAAATTCTTTCTGAAATGTAAAACAAATGATTTGCCTAGTTAAAAGTTCTAGAGAGGACGAGGCTAGGGAATGAAATAATGTTGTATATGTTTCTGGATAGAATAAAAGCATTAAAAGGAGGGAGAATGTTAGAAAAAGATATATCTAAACATATATGACGTGCTAGTTTAGAAGCAAATAGTGTATAATGCATTTTATTCTAATTTACTATATGGCAGTAGAACTTATCATGCATGTAATTGCCTGAAGCGTAGCTGCAGTGTGATTGAACTCTGACCCTGGCAGTAACCACTTCAGCAGGCGTATGTCATTCAGCATTAATTATCCGCTGGGTTAGAGAATAATAAATGTATGTACATGTATATCTTCCTTCCTTCCACTGAGGAGGATGTCCTTGTGAGCTCTATCGAACATACAGTACAGCTGCTCACCAGAGAGACAAAGGAACCTAGTATGAAATGAACTGACTATTGTATCCGAACAGGCTTGGAACCTTGACAGAGCAACATCTACAGAAGGACATTGTAATTGACCAGGTGCCTTGCAAGGCTGTGCTATTCTCATGGGAAAACATTTAATAAGCATTACCTTAGCACCGTTGTATGAATAGAATATTGTGGATTATAGTGATGTAAATGCCCTGTGACTGACCACGTCATTAAGGTGGGCAAAAGCTGATTGTAAACACAAGACACATAAAGCTGTTACCTGTATAGAGTCAGACAAAAGTCTATACTTGTACTGCATAGTTATTTGCCTCCTGGTGTACAGTATTAAAACGTGAAACTGAGCTTCCTGTGTTATTAACTGTCATTTTGAAAAGCCTAATGAGTGTTACAGTCTGAATTTAACAACCTAATTGACAGATGTGTATGTCTAGCATGGGAATAGGCCAAGCCAACCACCACAATCGCCATGTGTACCACATACAAACAGCCAGTAACACGTAGTAATGCATGAAGGCATACGACTGTGGGAATAGCACAGGACATATGGCACGGCCAAGTGTAGATGCATGACACAAACCCCAGGATGGGGCTCCTGCAAAGAGGAACATGTGCCAACCACACCTCCCACAGATGTACCGGCAATGAAAACACATGCCAAACACACAGCAACACTACCGTCCATCCCACGACAGCAGGTGGTCAAAGACCACCATGAGCGCACAAACAGGGACAGTGTAACCATTGCCTTAACACCCCATAGGCCAAAGAATAATAGAATGGACATATGCATGTAATGTTGTGAAGGATGTGTGGTAGTCCTCAGTATCACAGTGGTAGGGACACAGATACACTGTAATCAACCGTGATGTATGTGCACTGTAGACAGCATACCTGCAGGTAATACAGAGGACAATCACGTGCCACAGAAATATACACATGAGAAAGAGGATAGGGGATAGACAAGTGTAAATGGGACAAACTATGAACATAGGTTCATAGGTCCATAGGTACAGGGTAGGCTATCTACCCAAGGTCAGCCATAACCCTAACCATAGTTAGGATTCCTTTGCCAACCTTCGGTCTGGAGATAAAATGCATATGATATTGCTACCTCTGTCAAGCAGTGATAATGATGTAACCCCTGGGGTATATATGCAATCCCCATCCAAGGACAAATCCCCTCGAACAAGGCTAGCAAGGATCTCTGCCTCACATGTACTGTGATGTAGATCCACAGCATAGTGAGTGTTGGGTGACGTATGTGTCACTCCAACACATCCTATAATGACCGCAAGGTTCACGTCACCTGCCCTTGTGGTTGAGGGATGTAGATACAGTAGGTGAAGCATAGACATGACATATGGGTACATGGCCTCGTATGTCAGGCACAGGTCAACACCGAACAAGAGGTATGTGACCGAATGGAGCAGGGGTCCTAACAGTGGGCAGCATTACACAAAACCCTGACACCCCGCATCTGTATGACAATTAACCTATGAGGCCTTCCCAGCTGCTGTAGGTGTCGGGTCAGATACCCTGGGAAAGGGGCAATGTACTCAATCATAGGTGTAACACGTAATGAGTACAAGGAGAGAATGACCTACCCTGATCTAGATGTGAATCCCTGCACAAACAGGTGGGCAATGTAGAAGTCCCCCCAAAACCCCGATACACGTGTGTGTTGAGAATGGTGACCGACAACCTGTGTCCCCTGATCCCTGGTAATTTACCCTGCTCAGTGGACTGCCACCCATATGCGGACAGGGGTGACCTGTTTTCCTCGACAGGTATGATTCTGCATTACCTTGCATTTAGCTGTAGGCCATGTCCCTGACAGCAGATATGCATATCTGGGAGGCCCCTTTGAAGGATATCTGTGTCAGATGTCCGTCCCACTATGGCACCCGGTTCGCAGTCATCTACAAACAATGTGCCCATAACACCCGTGTGTGTGCCTGTACTGTGGAAATGTAGATGTAGAAGAGGTGGACCCAGGGCAGAGCCCGTGGGAACCGCCTGGACAGGCAGTAGGTCCGACATGCTGCCAGCAACTATGACCGCGTGGGCCGTGTCACATAGCCAGTTTACAACCCATCCTGCGATGTACTTGTTCACATCCAAGCCGATGGGTTTATCAATGATACCCGAGGGGTTATTGTGTCGAAGGCCTTTGCCAGGTTGAGGTAGGCTGTATGGACTGCAAGGCCCCATCAATGGCCTCGGTGACTGTCCCAAAAACATCAGCCATGCTGTAAACACATGAACCGCCCCTGACCAAGCCAAACCGGGTTGGATGCAAAGTATGCAGGTCCCCTATGCCTTCATCTACAGGCCGCAGTATGATCCCTTCCCATGTCTTTGCAGATAGGTCTCCTCATGGTAATGGGACAGTAATAACCAGGGTCAGTGGAGGGATTGGCCCTGTGACGTGGCACTACAGTTGCCGTGCGACACACAACCCGGGTATGTTTCCCGAGGTGAGGCTAGAAATAAACAGCTGTCCTAACTGATGGTCTAATTCCTCAATGAGATCGTGGAGTACACAGTCGGGTCACCAGCTGGTCACATGGATGCTATGTCCACTACCCTGGAGGAGCATGTCCCATCCGTCACAGAACATTGGGGACCACAAACCCGGGACAGACATCTCTTCATGTGGGGGGGGGTGTGGAGATGTCTTCACCGAACCTGTCAGCCCGTATGTTGGCAATGTGTGTATGTTGAGTAAACTCCACATCACCGTGAACCCAGTCAGAGCATATGTGGGAGTGACCTCCCAGGTGTCCAGCATAGCAGATGAAGGCTGTATGATTGTCAGCCAGGTCCATGGAGATATATCTGTGGAACGTGCCCCGGACCATGTCATGACAGCCTGTAGCTCTACACATATAATGACCAAGGGTGTCATACCTCACAAGGTGTCTACTCTGCCTTGTAGTAGCCACCTCCACTTGTTGTACAGCTTATGTATGGCTGGGGTACACTACACTGGATGTTTGGCATTGGTACAATGAACCACAGTTGGGTAGGGGAATGCCTGATCCAAAGCAGTCCTGTAGGTACCGGGAGGCGATATGTAAGTGATGCAGTGGCTGCAGTACGTTTATGCTCAGGCTTAAAAAACC